>NC_143458.1:0-112500 GCF_987193195.1 Phasianus colchicus
TAACCTACTTGGTTCAGTTAGGTCTTGCTCCTAACCCTAACCCTAACCCTAACCCTAACCCTAACCCTAACCCTAACCCTAACCCTAACCCTAACCCTAACCCTAACCCTAACCCTAACCCTAACCCTAACCCTAACCCTAACCCTAACCCTAACCCTAACCCTAACCCTAACCCTAACCCTAACCCTAACCCTAACCCTAACCCTAACCCTAACCCTAACCCTAACCCTAACCCTAACCCTAACCCTAACCCTAACCCTAACCCTAACCCTAACCCTAACCCTAACCCTAACCCTAACCCTAACCCTAACCCTAACCCTAACCCTAACCCTAACCCTAACCCTAACCCTAACCCTAACCCTAACCCTAACCCTAACCCTAACCCTAACCCTAACCCTAACCCTAACCCTAACCCTAACCCTAACCCTAACCCTAACCCTAACCCTAACCCTAACCCTAACCCTAACCCTAACCCTAACCCTAACCCTAACCCTAACCCTAACCCTAACCCTAACCCTAACCCTAACCCTAACCCTAACCCTAACCCTAACCCTAACCCTAACCCTAACCCTAACCCTAACCCTAACCCTAACCCTAACCCTAACCCTAACCCTAACCCTAACCCTAACCCTAACCCTAACCCTAACCCTAACCCTAACCCTAACCCTAACCCTAACCCTAACCCTAACCCTAACCCTAACCCTAACCCTAACCCTAACCCTAACCCTAACCCTAACCCTAACCCTAACCCTAACCCTAACCCTAACCCTAACCCTAACCCTAACCCTAACCCTAACCCTAACCCTAACCCTAACCCTAACCCTAACCCTAACCCTAACCCTAACCCTAACCCTAACCCTAACCCTAACCCTAACCCTAACCCTAACCCTAACCCTAACCCTAACCCTAACCCTAACCCTAACCCTAACCCTAACCCTAACCCTAACCCTAACCCTAACCCTAACCCTAACCCTAACCCTAACCCTAACCCTAACCCTAACCCTAACCCTAACCCTAACCCTAACCCTAACCCTAACCCTAACCCTAACCCTAACCCTAACCCTAACCCTAACCCTAACCCTAACCCTAACCCTAACCCTAACCCTAACCCTAACCCTAACCCTAACCCTAACCCTAACCCTAACCCTAACCCTAACCCTAACCCTAACCCTAACCCTAACCCTAACCCTAACCCTAACCCTAACCCTAACCCTAACCCTAACCCTAACCCTAACCCTAACCCTAACCCTAACCCTAACCCTAACCCTAACCCTAACCCTAACCCTAACCCTAACCCTAACCCTAACCCTAACCCTAACCCTAACCCTAACCCTAACCCTAACCCTAACCCTAACCCTAACCCTAACCCTAACCCTAACCCTAACCCTAACCCTAACCCTAACCCTAACCCTAACCCTAACCCTAACCCTAACCCTAACCCTAACCCTAACCCTAACCCTAACCCTAACCCTAACCCTAACCCTAACCCTAACCCTAACCCTAACCCTAACCCTAACCCTAACCCTAACCCTAACCCTAACCCTAACCCTAACCCTAACCCTAACCCTAACCCTAACCCTAACCCTAACCCTAACCCTAACCCTAACCCTAACCCTAACCCTAACCCTAACCCTAACCCTAACCCTAACCCTAACCCTAACCCTAACCCTAACCCTAACCCTAACCCTAACCCTAACCCTAACCCTAACCCTAACCCTAACCCTAACCCTAACCCTAACCCTAACCCTAACCCTAACCCTAACCCTAACCCTAACCCTAACCCTAACCCTAACCCTAACCCTAACCCTAACCCTAACCCTAACCCTAACCCTAACCCTAACCCTAACCCTAACCCTAACCCTAACCCTAACCCTAACCCTAACCCTAACCCTAACCCTAACCCTAACCCTAACCCTAACCCTAACCCTAACCCTAACCCTAACCCTAACCCTAACCCTAACCCTAACCCTAACCCTAACCCTAACCCTAACCCTAACCCTAACCCTAACCCTAACCCTAACCCTAACCCTAACCCTAACCCTAACCCTAACCCTAACCCTAACCCTAACCCTAACCCTAACCCTAACCCTAACCCTAACCCTAACCCTAACCCTAACCCTAACCCTAACCCTAACCCTAACCCTAACCCTAACCCTAACCCTAACCCTAACCCTAACCCTAACCCTAACCCTAACCCTAACCCTAACCCTAACCCTAACCCTAACCCTAACCCTAACCCTAACCCTAACCCTAACCCTAACCCTAACCCTAACCCTAACCCTAACCCTAACCCTAACCCTAACCCTAACCCTAACCCTAACCCTAACCCTAACCCTAACCCTAACCCTAACCCTAACCCTAACCCTAACCCTAACCCTAACCCTAACCCTAACCCTAACCCTAACCCTAACCCTAACCCTAACCCTAACCCTAACCCTAACCCTAACCCTAACCCTAACCCTAACCCTAACCCTAACCCTAACCCTAACCCTAACCCTAACCCTAACCCTAACCCTAACCCTAACCCTAACCCTAACCCTAACCCTAACCCTAACCCTAACCCTAACCCTAACCCTAACCCTAACCCTAACCCTAACCCTAACCCTAACCCTAACCCTAACCCTAACCCTAACCCTAACCCTAACCCTAACCCTAACCCTAACCCTAACCCTAACCCTAACCCTAACCCTAACCCTAACCCTAACCCTAACCCTAACCCTAACCCTAACCCTAACCCTAACCCTAACCCTAACCCTAACCCTAACCCTAACCCTAACCCTAACCCTAACCCTAACCCTAACCCTAACCCTAACCCTAACCCTAACCCTAACCCTAACCCTAACCCTAACCCTAACCCTAACCCTAACCCTAACCCTAACCCTAACCCTAACCCTAACCCTAACCCTAACCCTAACCCTAACCCTAACCCTAACCCTAACCCTAACCCTAACCCTAACCCTAACCCTAACCCTAACCCTAACCCTAACCCTAACCCTAACCCTAACCCTAACCCTAACCCTAACCCTAACCCTAACCCTAACCCTAACCCTAACCCTAACCCTAACCCTAACCCTAACCCTAACCCTAACCCTAACCCTAACCCTAACCCTAACCCTAACCCTAACCCTAACCCTAACCCTAACCCTAACCCTAACCCTAACCCTAACCCTAACCCTAACCCTAACCCTAACCCTAACCCTAACCCTAACCCTAACCCTAACCCTAACCCTAACCCTAACCCTAACCCTAACCCTAACCCTAACCCTAACCCTAACCCTAACCCTAACCCTAACCCTAACCCTAACCCTAACCCTAACCCTAACCCTAACCCTAACCCTAACCCTAACCCTAACCCTAACCCTAACCCTAACCCTAACCCTAACCCTAACCCTAACCCTAACCCTAACCCTAACCCTAACCCTAACCCTAACCCTAACCCTAACCCTAACCCTAACCCTAACCCTAACCCTAACCCTAACCCTAACCCTAACCCTAACCCTAACCCTAACCCTAACCCTAACCCTAACCCTAACCCTAACCCTAACCCTAACCCTAACCCTAACCCTAACCCTAACCCTAACCCTAACCCTAACCCTAACCCTAACCCTAACCCTAACCCTAACCCTAACCCTAACCCTAACCCTAACCCTAACCCTAACCCTAACCCTAACCCTAACCCTAACCCTAACCCTAACCCTAACCCTAACCCTAACCCTAACCCTAACCCTAACCCTAACCCTAACCCTAACCCTAACCCTAACCCTAACCCTAACCCTAACCCTAACCCTAACCCTAACCCTAACCCTAACCCTAACCCTAACCCTAACCCTAACCCTAACCCTAACCCTAACCCTAACCCTAACCCTAACCCTAACCCTAACCCTAACCCTAACCCTAACCCTAACCCTAACCCTAACCCTAACCCTAACCCTAACCCTAACCCTAACCCTAACCCTAACCCTAACCCTAACCCTAACCCTAACCCTAACCCTAACCCTAACCCTAACCCTAACCCTAACCCTAACCCTAACCCTAACCCTAACCCTAACCCTAACCCTAACCCTAACCCTAACCCTAACCCTAACCCTAACCCTAACCCTAACCCTAACCCTAACCCTAACCCTAACCCTAACCCTAACCCTAACCCTAACCCTAACCCTAACCCTAACCCTAACCCTAACCCTAACCCTAACCCTAACCCTAACCCTAACCCTAACCCTAACCCTAACCCTAACCCTAACCCTAACCCTAACCCTAACCCTAACCCTAACCCTAACCCTAACCCTAACCCTAACCCTAACCCTAACCCTAACCCTAACCCTAACCCTAACCCTAACCCTAACCCTAACCCTAACCCTAACCCTAACCCTAACCCTAACCCTAACCCTAACCCTAACCCTAACCCTAACCCTAACCCTAACCCTAACCCTAACCCTAACCCTAACCCTAACCCTAACCCTAACCCTAACCCTAACCCTAACCCTAACCCTAACCCTAACCCTAACCCTAACCCTAACCCTAACCCTAACCCTAACCCTAACCCTAACCCTAACCCTAACCCTAACCCTAACCCTAACCCTAACCCTAACCCTAACCCTAACCCTAACCCTAACCCTAACCCTAACCCTAACCCTAACCCTAACCCTAACCCTAACCCTAACCCTAACCCTAACCCTAACCCTAACCCTAACCCTAACCCTAACCCTAACCCTAACCCTAACCCTAACCCTAACCCTAACCCTAACCCTAACCCTAACCCTAACCCTAACCCTAACCCTAACCCTAACCCTAACCCTAACCCTAACCCTAACCCTAACCCTAACCCTAACCCTAACCCTAACCCTAACCCTAACCCTAACCCTAACCCTAACCCTAACCCTAACCCTAACCCTAACCCTAACCCTAACCCTAACCCTAACCCTAACCCTAACCCTAACCCTAACCCTAACCCTAACCCTAACCCTAACCCTAACCCTAACCCTAACCCTAACCCTAACCCTAACCCTAACCCTAACCCTAACCCTAACCCTAACCCTAACCCTAACCCTAACCCTAACCCTAACCCTAACCCTAACCCTAACCCTAACCCTAACCCTAACCCTAA
Source organism: Phasianus colchicus (assembly GCF_987193195.1). NCBI lineage: Eukaryota > Metazoa > Chordata > Aves > Galliformes > Phasianidae > Phasianus > Phasianus colchicus. The sequence continues at coordinate 5,105 of NC_143458.1, forward strand.
CCCTAACCCTAACCCTAACCCTAACCCTAACCCTAACCCTAACCCTAACCCTAACCCTAACCCTAACCCTAACCCTAACCCTAACCCTAACCCTAACCCTAACCCTAACCCTAACCCTAACCCTAACCCTAACCCTAACCCTAACCCTAACCCTAACCCTAACCCTAACCCTAACCCTAACCCTAACCCTAACCCTAACCCTAACCCTAACCCTAACCCTAACCCTAACCCTAACCCTAACCCTAACCCTAACCCTAACCCTAACCCTAACCCTAACCCTAACCCTAACCCTAACCCTAACCCTAACCCTAACCCTAACCCTAACCCTAACCCTAACCCTAACCCTAACCCTAACCCTAACCCTAACCCTAACCCTAACCCTAACCCTAACCCTAACCCTAACCCTAACCCTAACCCTAACCCTAACCCTAACCCTAACCCTAACCCTAACCCTAACCCTAACCCTAACCCTAACCCTAACCCTAACCCTAACCCTAACCCTAACCCTAACCCTAACCCTAACCCTAACCCTAACCCTAACCCTAACCCTAACCCTAACCCTAACCCTAACCCTAACCCTAACCCTAACCCTAACCCTAACCCTAACCCTAACCCTAACCCTAACCCTAACCCTAACCCTAACCCTAACCCTAACCCTAACCCTAACCCTAACCCTAACCCTAACCCTAACCCTAACCCTAACCCTAACCCTAACCCTAACCCTAACCCTAACCCTAACCCTAACCCTAACCCTAACCCTAACCCTAACCCTAACCCTAACCCTAACCCTAACCCTAACCCTAACCCTAACCCTAACCCTAACCCTAACCCTAACCCTAACCCTAACCCTAACCCTAACCCTAACCCTAACCCTAACCCTAACCCTAACCCTAACCCTAACCCTAACCCTAACCCTAACCCTAACCCTAACCCTAACCCTAACCCTAACCCTAACCCTAACCCTAACCCTAACCCTAACCCTAACCCTAACCCTAACCCTAACCCTAACCCTAACCCTAACCCTAACCCTAACCCTAACCCTAACCCTAACCCTAACCCTAACCCTAACCCTAACCCTAACCCTAACCCTAACCCTAACCCTAACCCTAACCCTAACCCTAACCCTAACCCTAACCCTAACCCTAACCCTAACCCTAACCCTAACCCTAACCCTAACCCTAACCCTAACCCTAACCCTAACCCTAACCCTAACCCTAACCCTAACCCTAACCCTAACCCTAACCCTAACCCTAACCCTAACCCTAACCCTAACCCTAACCCTAACCCTAACCCTAACCCTAACCCTAACCCTAACCCTAACCCTAACCCTAACCCTAACCCTAACCCTAACCCTAACCCTAACCCTAACCCTAACCCTAACCCTAACCCTAACCCTAACCCTAACCCTAACCCTAACCCTAACCCTAACCCTAACCCTAACCCTAACCCTAACCCTAACCCTAACCCTAACCCTAACCCTAACCCTAACCCTAACCCTAACCCTAACCCTAACCCTAACCCTAACCCTAACCCTAACCCTAACCCTAACCCTAACCCTAACCCTAACCCTAACCCTAACCCTAACCCTAACCCTAACCCTAACCCTAACCCTAACCCTAACCCTAACCCTAACCCTAACCCTAACCCTAACCCTAACCCTAACCCTAACCCTAACCCTAACCCTAACCCTAACCCTAACCCTAACCCTAACCCTAACCCTAACCCTAACCCTAACCCTAACCCTAACCCTAACCCTAACCCTAACCCTAACCCTAACCCTAACCCTAACCCTAACCCTAACCCTAACCCTAACCCTAACCCTAACCCTAACCCTAACCCTAACCCTAACCCTAACCCTAACCCTAACCCTAACCCTAACCCTAACCCTAACCCTAACCCTAACCCTAACCCTAACCCTAACCCTAACCCTAACCCTAACCCTAACCCTAACCCTAACCCTAACCCTAACCCTAACCCTAACCCTAACCCTAACCCTAACCCTAACCCTAACCCTAACCCTAACCCTAACCCTAACCCTAACCCTAACCCTAACCCTAACCCTAACCCTAACCCTAACCCTAACCCTAACCCTAACCCTAACCCTAACCCTAACCCTAACCCTAACCCTAACCCTAACCCTAACCCTAACCCTAACCCTAACCCTAACCCTAACCCTAACCCTAACCCTAACCCTAACCCTAACCCTAACCCTAACCCTAACCCTAACCCTAACCCTAACCCTAACCCTAACCCTAACCCTAACCCTAACCCTAACCCTAACCCTAACCCTAACCCTAACCCTAACCCTAACCCTAACCCTAACCCTAACCCTAACCCTAACCCTAACCCTAACCCTAACCCTAACCCTAACCCTAACCCTAACCCTAACCCTAACCCTAACCCTAACCCTAACCCTAACCCTAACCCTAACCCTAACCCTAACCCTAACCCTAACCCTAACCCTAACCCTAACCCTAACCCTAACCCTAACCCTAACCCTAACCCTAACCCTAACCCTAACCCTAACCCTAACCCTAACCCTAACCCTAACCCTAACCCTAACCCTAACCCTAACCCTAACCCTAACCCTAACCCTAACCCTAACCCTAACCCTAACCCTAACCCTAACCCTAACCCTAACCCTAACCCTAACCCTAACCCTAACCCTAACCCTAACCCTAACCCTAACCCTAACCCTAACCCTAACCCTAACCCTAACCCTAACCCTAACCCTAACCCTAACCCTAACCCTAACCCTAACCCTAACCCTAACCCTAACCCTAACCCTAACCCTAACCCTAACCCTAACCCTAACCCTAACCCTAACCCTAACCCTAACCCTAACCCTAACCCTAACCCTAACCCTAACCCTAACCCTAACCCTAACCCTAACCCTAACCCTAACCCTAACCCTAACCCTAACCCTAACCCTAACCCTAACCCTAACCCTAACCCTAACCCTAACCCTAACCCTAACCCTAACCCTAACCCTAACCCTAACCCTAACCCTAACCCTAACCCTAACCCTAACCCTAACCCTAACCCTAACCCTAACCCTAACCCTAACCCTAACCCTAACCCTAACCCTAACCCTAACCCTAACCCTAACCCTAACCCTAACCCTAACCCTAACCCTAACCCTAACCCTAACCCTAACCCTAACCCTAACCCTAACCCTAACCCTAACCCTAACCCTAACCCTAACCCTAACCCTAACCCTAACCCTAACCCTAACCCTAACCCTAACCCTAACCCTAACCCTAACCCTAACCCTAACCCTAACCCTAACCCTAACCCTAACCCTAACCCTAACCCTAACCCTAACCCTAACCCTAACCCTAACCCTAACCCTAACCCTAACCCTAACCCTAACCCTAACCCTAACCCTAACCCTAACCCTAACCCTAACCCTAACCCTAACCCTAACCCTAACCCTAACCCTAACCCTAACCCTAACCCTAACCCTAACCCTAACCCTAACCCTAACCCTAACCCTAACCCTAACCCTAACCCTAACCCTAACCCTAACCCTAACCCTAACCCTAACCCTAACCCTAACCCTAACCCTAACCCTAACCCTAACCCTAACCCTAACCCTAACCCTAACCCTAACCCTAACCCTAACCCTAACCCTAACCCTAACCCTAACCCTAACCCTAACCCTAACCCTAACCCTAACCCTAACCCTAACCCTAACCCTAACCCTAACCCTAACCCTAACCCTAACCCTAACCCTAACCCTAACCCTAACCCTAACCCTAACCCTAACCCTAACCCTAACCCTAACCCTAACCCTAACCCTAACCCTAACCCTAACCCTAACCCTAACCCTAACCCTAACCCTAACCCTAACCCTAACCCTAACCCTAACCCTAACCCTAACCCTAACCCTAACCCTAACCCTAACCCTAACCCTAACCCTAACCCTAACCCTAACCCTAACCCTAACCCTAACCCTAACCCTAACCCTAACCCTAACCCTAACCCTAACCCTAACCCTAACCCTAACCCTAACCCTAACCCTAACCCTAACCCTAACCCTAACCCTAACCCTAACCCTAACCCTAACCCTAACCCTAACCCTAACCCTAACCCTAACCCTAACCCTAACCCTAACCCTAACCCTAACCCTAACCCTAACCCTAACCCTAACCCTAACCCTAACCCTAACCCTAACCCTAACCCTAACCCTAACCCTAACCCTAACCCTAACCCTAACCCTAACCCTAACCCTAACCCTAACCCTAACCCTAACCCTAACCCTAACCCTAACCCTAACCCTAACCCTAACCCTAACCCTAACCCTAACCCTAACCCTAACCCTAACCCTAACCCTAACCCTAACCCTAACCCTAACCCTAACCCTAACCCTAACCCTAACCCTAACCCTAACCCTAACCCTAACCCTAACCCTAACCCTAACCCTAACCCTAACCCTAACCCTAACCCTAACCCTAACCCTAACCCTAACCCTAACCCTAACCCTAACCCTAACCCTAACCCTAACCCTAACCCTAACCCTAACCCTAACCCTAACCCTAACCCTAACCCTAACCCTAACCCTAACCCTAACCCTAACCCTAACCCTAACCCTAACCCTAACCCTAACCCTAACCCTAACCCTAACCCTAACCCTAACCCTAACCCTAACCCTAACCCTAACCCTAACCCTAACCCTAACCCTAACCCTAACCCTAACCCTAACCCTAACCCTAACCCTAACCCTAACCCTAACCCTAACCCTAACCCTAACCCTAACCCTAACCCTAACCCTAACCCTAACCCTAACCCTAACCCTAACCCTAACCCTAACCCTAACCCTAACCCTAACCCTAACCCTAACCCTAACCCTAACCCTAACCCTAACCCTAACCCTAACCCTAACCCTAACCCTAACCCTAACCCTAACCCTAACCCTAACCCTAACCCTAACCCTAACCCTAACCCTAACCCTAACCCTAACCCTAACCCTAACCCTAACCCTAACCCTAACCCTAACCCTAACCCTAACCCTAACCCTAACCCTAACCCTAACCCTAACCCTAACCCTAACCCTAACCCTAACCCTAACCCTAACCCTAACCCTAACCCTAACCCTAACCCTAACCCTAACCCTAACCCTAACCCTAACCCTAACCCTAACCCTAACCCTAACCCTAACCCTAACCCTAACCCTAACCCTAACCCTAACCCTAACCCTAACCCTAACCCTAACCCTAACCCTAACCCTAACCCTAACCCTAACCCTAACCCTAACCCTAACCCTAACCCTAACCCTAACCCTAACCCTAACCCTAACCCTAACCCTAACCCTAACCCTAACCCTAACCCTAACCCTAACCCTAACCCTAACCCTAACCCTAACCCTAACCCTAACCCTAACCCTAACCCTAACCCTAACCCTAACCCTAACCCTAACCCTAACCCTAACCCTAACCCTAACCCTAACCCTAACCCTAACCCTAACCCTAACCCTAACCCTAACCCTAACCCTAACCCTAACCCTAACCCTAACCCTAACCCTAACCCTAACCCTAACCCTAACCCTAACCCTAACCCTAACCCTAACCCTAACCCTAACCCTAACCCTAACCCTAACCCTAACCCTAACCCTAACCCTAACCCTAACCCTAACCCTAACCCTAACCCTAACCCTAACCCTAACCCTAACCCTAACCCTAACCCTAACCCTAACCCTAACCCTAACCCTAACCCTAACCCTAACCCTAACCCTAACCCTAACCCTAACCCTAACCCTAACCCTAACCCTAACCCTAACCCTAACCCTAACCCTAACCCTAACCCTAACCCTAACCCTAACCCTAACCCTAACCCTAACCCTAACCCTAACCCTAACCCTAACCCTAACCCTAACCCTAACCCTAACCCTAACCCTAACCCTAACCCTAACCCTAACCCTAACCCTAACCCTAACCCTAACCCTAACCCTAACCCTAACCCTAACCCTAACCCTAACCCTAACCCTAACCCTAACCCTAACCCTAACCCTAACCCTAACCCTAACCCTAACCCTAACCCTAACCCTAACCCTAACCCTAACCCTAACCCTAACCCTAACCCTAACCCTAACCCTAACCCTAACCCTAACCCTAACCCTAACCCTAACCCTAACCCTAACCCTAACCCTAACCCTAACCCTAACCCTAACCCTAACCCTAACCCTAACCCTAACCCTAACCCTAACCCTAACCCTAACCCTAACCCTAACCCTAACCCTAACCCTAACCCTAACCCTAACCCTAACCCTAACCCTAACCCTAACCCTAACCCTAACCCTAACCCTAACCCTAACCCTAACCCTAACCCTAACCCTAACCCTAACCCTAACCCTAACCCTAACCCTAACCCTAACCCTAACCCTAACCCTAACCCTAACCCTAACCCTAACCCTAACCCTAACCCTAACCCTAACCCTAACCCTAACCCTAACCCTAACCCTAACCCTAACCCTAACCCTAACCCTAACCCTAACCCTAACCCTAACCCTAACCCTAACCCTAACCCTAACCCTAACCCTAACCCTAACCCTAACCCTAACCCTAACCCTAACCCTAACCCTAACCCTAACCCTAACCCTAACCCTAACCCTAACCCTAACCCTAACCCTAACCCTAACCCTAACCCTAACCCTAACCCTAACCCTAACCCTAACCCTAACCCTAACCCTAACCCTAACCCTAACCCTAACCCTAACCCTAACCCTAACCCTAACCCTAACCCTAACCCTAACCCTAACCCTAACCCTAACCCTAACCCTAACCCTAACCCTAACCCTAACCCTAACCCTAACCCTAACCCTAACCCTAACCCTAACCCTAACCCTAACCCTAACCCTAACCCTAACCCTAACCCTAACCCTAACCCTAACCCTAACCCTAACCCTAACCCTAACCCTAACCCTAACCCTAACCCTAACCCTAACCCTAACCCTAACCCTAACCCTAACCCTAACCCTAACCCTAACCCTAACCCTAACCCTAACCCTAACCCTAACCCTAACCCTAACCCTAACCCTAACCCTAACCCTAACCCTAACCCTAACCCTAACCCTAACCCTAACCCTAACCCTAACCCTAACCCTAACCCTAACCCTAACCCTAACCCTAACCCTAACCCTAACCCTAACCCTAACCCTAACCCTAACCCTAACCCTAACCCTAACCCTAACCCTAACCCTAACCCTAACCCTAACCCTAACCCTAACCCTAACCCTAACCCTAACCCTAACCCTAACCCTAACCCTAACCCTAACCCTAACCCTAACCCTAACCCTAACCCTAACCCTAACCCTAACCCTAACCCTAACCCTAACCCTAACCCTAACCCTAACCCTAACCCTAACCCTAACCCTAACCCTAACCCTAACCCTAACCCTAACCCTAACCCTAACCCTAACCCTAACCCTAACCCTAACCCTAACCCTAACCCTAACCCTAACCCTAACCCTAACCCTAACCCTAACCCTAACCCTAACCCTAACCCTAACCCTAACCCTAACCCTAACCCTAACCCTAACCCTAACCCTAACCCTAACCCTAACCCTAACCCTAACCCTAACCCTAACCCTAACCCTAACCCTAACCCTAACCCTAACCCTAACCCTAACCCTAACCCTAACCCTAACCCTAACCCTAACCCTAACCCTAACCCTAACCCTAACCCTAACCCTAACCCTAACCCTAACCCTAACCCTAACCCTAACCCTAACCCTAACCCTAACCCTAACCCTAACCCTAACCCTAACCCTAACCCTAACCCTAACCCTAACCCTAACCCTAACCCTAACCCTAACCCTAACCCTAACCCTAACCCTAACCCTAACCCTAACCCTAACCCTAACCCTAACCCTAACCCTAACCCTAACCCTAACCCTAACCCTAACCCTAACCCTAACCCTAACCCTAACCCTAACCCTAACCCTAACCCTAACCCTAACCCTAACCCTAACCCTAACCCTAACCCTAACCCTAACCCTAACCCTAACCCTAACCCTAACCCTAACCCTAACCCTAACCCTAACCCTAACCCTAACCCTAACCCTAACCCTAACCCTAACCCTAACCCTAACCCTAACCCTAACCCTAACCCTAACCCTAACCCTAACCCTAACCCTAACCCTAACCCTAACCCTAACCCTAACCCTAACCCTAACCCTAACCCTAACCCTAACCCTAACCCTAACCCTAACCCTAACCCTAACCCTAACCCTAACCCTAACCCTAACCCTAACCCTAACCCTAACCCTAACCCTAACCCTAACCCTAACCCTAACCCTAACCCTAACCCTAACCCTAACCCTAACCCTAACCCTAACCCTAACCCTAACCCTAACCCTAACCCTAACCCTAACCCTAACCCTAACCCTAACCCTAACCCTAACCCTAACCCTAACCCTAACCCTAACCCTAACCCTAACCCTAACCCTAACCCTAACCCTAACCCTAACCCTAACCCTAACCCTAACCCTAACCCTAACCCTAACCCTAACCCTAACCCTAACCCTAACCCTAACCCTAACCCTAACCCTAACCCTAACCCTAACCCTAACCCTAACCCTAACCCTAACCCTAACCCTAACCCTAACCCTAACCCTAACCCTAACCCTAACCCTAACCCTAACCCTAACCCTAACCCTAACCCTAACCCTAACCCTAACCCTAACCCTAACCCTAACCCTAACCCTAACCCTAACCCTAACCCTAACCCTAACCCTAACCCTAACCCTAACCCTAACCCTAACCCTAACCCTAACCCTAACCCTAACCCTAACCCTAACCCTAACCCTAACCCTAACCCTAACCCTAACCCTAACCCTAACCCTAACCCTAACCCTAACCCTAACCCTAACCCTAACCCTAACCCTAACCCTAACCCTAACCCTAACCCTAACCCTAACCCTAACCCTAACCCTAACCCTAACCCTAACCCTAACCCTAACCCTAACCCTAACCCTAACCCTAACCCTAACCCTAACCCTAACCCTAACCCTAACCCTAACCCTAACCCTAACCCTAACCCTAACCCTAACCCTAACCCTAACCCTAACCCTAACCCTAACCCTAACCCTAACCCTAACCCTAACCCTAACCCTAACCCTAACCCTAACCCTAACCCTAACCCTAACCCTAACCCTAACCCTAACCCTAACCCTAACCCTAACCCTAACCCTAACCCTAACCCTAACCCTAACCCTAACCCTAACCCTAACCCTAACCCTAACCCTAACCCTAACCCTAACCCTAACCCTAACCCTAACCCTAACCCTAACCCTAACCCTAACCCTAACCCTAACCCTAACCCTAACCCTAACCCTAACCCTAACCCTAACCCTAACCCTAACCCTAACCCTAACCCTAACCCTAACCCTAACCCTAACCCTAACCCTAACCCTAACCCTAACCCTAACCCTAACCCTAACCCTAACCCTAACCCTAACCCTAACCCTAACCCTAACCCTAACCCTAACCCTAACCCTAACCCTAACCCTAACCCTAACCCTAACCCTAACCCTAACCCTAACCCTAACCCTAACCCTAACCCTAACCCTAACCCTAACCCTAACCCTAACCCTAACCCTAACCCTAACCCTAACCCTAACCCTAACCCTAACCCTAACCCTAACCCTAACCCTAACCCTAACCCTAACCCTAACCCTAACCCTAACCCTAACCCTAACCCTAACCCTAACCCTAACCCTAACCCTAACCCTAACCCTAACCCTAACCCTAACCCTAACCCTAACCCTAACCCTAACCCTAACCCTAACCCTAACCCTAACCCTAACCCTAACCCTAACCCTAACCCTAACCCTAACCCTAACCCTAACCCTAACCCTAACCCTAACCCTAACCCTAACCCTAACCCTAACCCTAACCCTAACCCTAACCCTAACCCTAACCCTAACCCTAACCCTAACCCTAACCCTAACCCTAACCCTAACCCTAACCCTAACCCTAACCCTAACCCTAACCCTAACCCTAACCCTAACCCTAACCCTAACCCTAACCCTAACCCTAACCCTAACCCTAACCCTAACCCTAACCCTAACCCTAACCCTAACCCTAACCCTAACCCTAACCCTAACCCTAACCCTAACCCTAACCCTAACCCTAACCCTAACCCTAACCCTAACCCTAACCCTAACCCTAACCCTAACCCTAACCCTAACCCTAACCCTAACCCTAACCCTAACCCTAACCCTAACCCTAACCCTAACCCTAACCCTAACCCTAACCCTAACCCTAACCCTAACCCTAACCCTAACCCTAACCCTAACCCTAACCCTAACCCTAACCCTAACCCTAACCCTAACCCTAACCCTAACCCTAACCCTAACCCTAACCCTAACCCTAACCCTAACCCTAACCCTAACCCTAACCCTAACCCTAACCCTAACCCTAACCCTAACCCTAACCCTAACCCTAACCCTAACCCTAACCCTAACCCTAACCCTAACCCTAACCCTAACCCTAACCCTAACCCTAACCCTAACCCTAACCCTAACCCTAACCCTAACCCTAACCCTAACCCTAACCCTAACCCTAACCCTAACCCTAACCCTAACCCTAACCCTAACCCTAACCCTAACCCTAACCCTAACCCTAACCCTAACCCTAACCCTAACCCTAACCCTAACCCTAACCCTAACCCTAACCCTAACCCTAACCCTAACCCTAACCCTAACCCTAACCCTAACCCTAACCCTAACCCTAACCCTAACCCTAACCCTAACCCTAACCCTAACCCTAACCCTAACCCTAACCCTAACCCTAACCCTAACCCTAACCCTAACCCTAACCCTAACCCTAACCCTAACCCTAACCCTAACCCTAACCCTAACCCTAACCCTAACCCTAACCCTAACCCTAACCCTAACCCTAACCCTAACCCTAACCCTAACCCTAACCCTAACCCTAACCCTAACCCTAACCCTAACCCTAACCCTAACCCTAACCCTAACCCTAACCCTAACCCTAACCCTAACCCTAACCCTAACCCTAACCCTAACCCTAACCCTAACCCTAACCCTAACCCTAACCCTAACCCTAACCCTAACCCTAACCCTAACCCTAACCCTAACCCTAACCCTAACCCTAACCCTAACCCTAACCCTAACCCTAACCCTAACCCTAACCCTAACCCTAACCCTAACCCTAACCCTAACCCTAACCCTAACCCTAACCCTAACCCTAACCCTAACCCTAACCCTAACCCTAACCCTAACCCTAACCCTAACCCTAACCCTAACCCTAACCCTAACCCTAACCCTAACCCTAACCCTAACCCTAACCCTAACCCTAACCCTAACCCTAACCCTAACCCTAACCCTAACCCTAACCCTAACCCTAACCCTAACCCTAACCCTAACCCTAACCCTAACCCTAACCCTAACCCTAACCCTAACCCTAACCCTAACCCTAACCCTAACCCTAACCCTAACCCTAACCCTAACCCTAACCCTAACCCTAACCCTAACCCTAACCCTAACCCTAACCCTAACCCTAACCCTAACCCTAACCCTAACCCTAACCCTAACCCTAACCCTAACCCTAACCCTAACCCTAACCCTAACCCTAACCCTAACCCTAACCCTAACCCTAACCCTAACCCTAACCCTAACCCTAACCCTAACCCTAACCCTAACCCTAACCCTAACCCTAACCCTAACCCTAACCCTAACCCTAACCCTAACCCTAACCCTAACCCTAACCCTAACCCTAACCCTAACCCTAACCCTAACCCTAACCCTAACCCTAACCCTAACCCTAACCCTAACCCTAACCCTAACCCTAACCCTAACCCTAACCCTAACCCTAACCCTAACCCTAACCCTAACCCTAACCCTAACCCTAACCCTAACCCTAACCCTAACCCTAACCCTAACCCTAACCCTAACCCTAACCCTAACCCTAACCCTAACCCTAACCCTAACCCTAACCCTAACCCTAACCCTAACCCTAACCCTAACCCTAACCCTAACCCTAACCCTAACCCTAACCCTAACCCTAACCCTAACCCTAACCCTAACCCTAACCCTAACCCTAACCCTAACCCTAACCCTAACCCTAACCCTAACCCTAACCCTAACCCTAACCCTAACCCTAACCCTAACCCTAACCCTAACCCTAACCCTAACCCTAACCCTAACCCTAACCCTAACCCTAACCCTAACCCTAACCCTAACCCTAACCCTAACCCTAACCCTAACCCTAACCCTAACCCTAACCCTAACCCTAACCCTAACCCTAACCCTAACCCTAACCCTAACCCTAACCCTAACCCTAACCCTAACCCTAACCCTAACCCTAACCCTAACCCTAACCCTAACCCTAACCCTAACCCTAACCCTAACCCTAACCCTAACCCTAACCCTAACCCTAACCCTAACCCTAACCCTAACCCTAACCCTAACCCTAACCCTAACCCTAACCCTAACCCTAACCCTAACCCTAACCCTAACCCTAACCCTAACCCTAACCCTAACCCTAACCCTAACCCTAACCCTAACCCTAACCCTAACCCTAACCCTAACCCTAACCCTAACCCTAACCCTAACCCTAACCCTAACCCTAACCCTAACCCTAACCCTAACCCTAACCCTAACCCTAACCCTAACCCTAACCCTAACCCTAACCCTAACCCTAACCCTAACCCTAACCCTAACCCTAACCCTAACCCTAACCCTAACCCTAACCCTAACCCTAACCCTAACCCTAACCCTAACCCTAACCCTAACCCTAACCCTAACCCTAACCCTAACCCTAACCCTAACCCTAACCCTAACCCTAACCCTAACCCTAACCCTAACCCTAACCCTAACCCTAACCCTAACCCTAACCCTAACCCTAACCCTAACCCTAACCCTAACCCTAACCCTAACCCTAACCCTAACCCTAACCCTAACCCTAACCCTAACCCTAACCCTAACCCTAACCCTAACCCTAACCCTAACCCTAACCCTAACCCTAACCCTAACCCTAACCCTAACCCTAACCCTAACCCTAACCCTAACCCTAACCCTAACCCTAACCCTAACCCTAACCCTAACCCTAACCCTAACCCTAACCCTAACCCTAACCCTAACCCTAACCCTAACCCTAACCCTAACCCTAACCCTAACCCTAACCCTAACCCTAACCCTAACCCTAACCCTAACCCTAACCCTAACCCTAACCCTAACCCTAACCCTAACCCTAACCCTAACCCTAACCCTAACCCTAACCCTAACCCTAACCCTAACCCTAACCCTAACCCTAACCCTAACCCTAACCCTAACCCTAACCCTAACCCTAACCCTAACCCTAACCCTAACCCTAACCCTAACCCTAACCCTAACCCTAACCCTAACCCTAACCCTAACCCTAACCCTAACCCTAACCCTAACCCTAACCCTAACCCTAACCCTAACCCTAACCCTAACCCTAACCCTAACCCTAACCCTAACCCTAACCCTAACCCTAACCCTAACCCTAACCCTAACCCTAACCCTAACCCTAACCCTAACCCTAACCCTAACCCTAACCCTAACCCTAACCCTAACCCTAACCCTAACCCTAACCCTAACCCTAACCCTAACCCTAACCCTAACCCTAACCCTAACCCTAACCCTAACCCTAACCCTAACCCTAACCCTAACCCTAACCCTAACCCTAACCCTAACCCTAACCCTAACCCTAACCCTAACCCTAACCCTAACCCTAACCCTAACCCTAACCCTAACCCTAACCCTAACCCTAACCCTAACCCTAACCCTAACCCTAACCCTAACCCTAACCCTAACCCTAACCCTAACCCTAACCCTAACCCTAACCCTAACCCTAACCCTAACCCTAACCCTAACCCTAACCCTAACCCTAACCCTAACCCTAACCCTAACCCTAACCCTAACCCTAACCCTAACCCTAACCCTAACCCTAACCCTAACCCTAACCCTAACCCTAACCCTAACCCTAACCCTAACCCTAACCCTAACCCTAACCCTAACCCTAACCCTAACCCTAACCCTAACCCTAACCCTAACCCTAACCCTAACCCTAACCCTAACCCTAACCCTAACCCTAACCCTAACCCTAACCCTAACCCTAACCCTAACCCTAACCCTAACCCTAACCCTAACCCTAACCCTAACCCTAACCCTAACCCTAACCCTAACCCTAACCCTAACCCTAACCCTAACCCTAACCCTAACCCTAACCCTAACCCTAACCCTAACCCTAACCCTAACCCTAACCCTAACCCTAACCCTAACCCTAACCCTAACCCTAACCCTAACCCTAACCCTAACCCTAACCCTAACCCTAACCCTAACCCTAACCCTAACCCTAACCCTAACCCTAACCCTAACCCTAACCCTAACCCTAACCCTAACCCTAACCCTAACCCTAACCCTAACCCTAACCCTAACCCTAACCCTAACCCTAACCCTAACCCTAACCCTAACCCTAACCCTAACCCTAACCCTAACCCTAACCCTAACCCTAACCCTAACCCTAACCCTAACCCTAACCCTAACCCTAACCCTAACCCTAACCCTAACCCTAACCCTAACCCTAACCCTAACCCTAACCCTAACCCTAACCCTAACCCTAACCCTAACCCTAACCCTAACCCTAACCCTAACCCTAACCCTAACCCTAACCCTAACCCTAACCCTAACCCTAACCCTAACCCTAACCCTAACCCTAACCCTAACCCTAACCCTAACCCTAACCCTAACCCTAACCCTAACCCTAACCCTAACCCTAACCCTAACCCTAACCCTAACCCTAACCCTAACCCTAACCCTAACCCTAACCCTAACCCTAACCCTAACCCTAACCCTAACCCTAACCCTAACCCTAACCCTAACCCTAACCCTAACCCTAACCCTAACCCTAACCCTAACCCTAACCCTAACCCTAACCCTAACCCTAACCCTAACCCTAACCCTAACCCTAACCCTAACCCTAACCCTAACCCTAACCCTAACCCTAACCCTAACCCTAACCCTAACCCTAACCCTAACCCTAACCCTAACCCTAACCCTAACCCTAACCCTAACCCTAACCCTAACCCTAACCCTAACCCTAACCCTAACCCTAACCCTAACCCTAACCCTAACCCTAACCCTAACCCTAACCCTAACCCTAACCCTAACCCTAACCCTAACCCTAACCCTAACCCTAACCCTAACCCTAACCCTAACCCTAACCCTAACCCTAACCCTAACCCTAACCCTAACCCTAACCCTAACCCTAACCCTAACCCTAACCCTAACCCTAACCCTAACCCTAACCCTAACCCTAACCCTAACCCTAACCCTAACCCTAACCCTAACCCTAACCCTAACCCTAACCCTAACCCTAACCCTAACCCTAACCCTAACCCTAACCCTAACCCTAACCCTAACCCTAACCCTAACCCTAACCCTAACCCTAACCCTAACCCTAACCCTAACCCTAACCCTAACCCTAACCCTAACCCTAACCCTAACCCTAACCCTAACCCTAACCCTAACCCTAACCCTAACCCTAACCCTAACCCTAACCCTAACCCTAACCCTAACCCTAACCCTAACCCTAACCCTAACCCTAACCCTAACCCTAACCCTAACCCTAACCCTAACCCTAACCCTAACCCTAACCCTAACCCTAACCCTAACCCTAACCCTAACCCTAACCCTAACCCTAACCCTAACCCTAACCCTAACCCTAACCCTAACCCTAACCCTAACCCTAACCCTAACCCTAACCCTAACCCTAACCCTAACCCTAACCCTAACCCTAACCCTAACCCTAACCCTAACCCTAACCCTAACCCTAACCCTAACCCTAACCCTAACCCTAACCCTAACCCTAACCCTAACCCTAACCCTAACCCTAACCCTAACCCTAACCCTAACCCTAACCCTAACCCTAACCCTAACCCTAACCCTAACCCTAACCCTAACCCTAACCCTAACCCTAACCCTAACCCTAACCCTAACCCTAACCCTAACCCTAACCCTAACCCTAACCCTAACCCTAACCCTAACCCTAACCCTAACCCTAACCCTAACCCTAACCCTAACCCTAACCCTAACCCTAACCCTAACCCTAACCCTAACCCTAACCCTAACCCTAACCCTAACCCTAACCCTAACCCTAACCCTAACCCTAACCCTAACCCTAACCCTAACCCTAACCCTAACCCTAACCCTAACCCTAACCCTAACCCTAACCCTAACCCTAACCCTAACCCTAACCCTAACCCTAACCCTAACCCTAACCCTAACCCTAACCCTAACCCTAACCCTAACCCTAACCCTAACCCTAACCCTAACCCTAACCCTAACCCTAACCCTAACCCTAACCCTAACCCTAACCCTAACCCTAACCCTAACCCTAACCCTAACCCTAACCCTAACCCTAACCCTAACCCTAACCCTAACCCTAACCCTAACCCTAACCCTAACCCTAACCCTAACCCTAACCCTAACCCTAACCCTAACCCTAACCCTAACCCTAACCCTAACCCTAACCCTAACCCTAACCCTAACCCTAACCCTAACCCTAACCCTAACCCTAACCCTAACCCTAACCCTAACCCTAACCCTAACCCTAACCCTAACCCTAACCCTAACCCTAACCCTAACCCTAACCCTAACCCTAACCCTAACCCTAACCCTAACCCTAACCCTAACCCTAACCCTAACCCTAACCCTAACCCTAACCCTAACCCTAACCCTAACCCTAACCCTAACCCTAACCCTAACCCTAACCCTAACCCTAACCCTAACCCTAACCCTAACCCTAACCCTAACCCTAACCCTAACCCTAACCCTAACCCTAACCCTAACCCTAACCCTAACCCTAACCCTAACCCTAACCCTAACCCTAACCCTAACCCTAACCCTAACCCTAACCCTAACCCTAACCCTAACCCTAACCCTAACCCTAACCCTAACCCTAACCCTAACCCTAACCCTAACCCTAACCCTAACCCTAACCCTAACCCTAACCCTAACCCTAACCCTAACCCTAACCCTAACCCTAACCCTAACCCTAACCCTAACCCTAACCCTAACCCTAACCCTAACCCTAACCCTAACCCTAACCCTAACCCTAACCCTAACCCTAACCCTAACCCTAACCCTAACCCTAACCCTAACCCTAACCCTAACCCTAACCCTAACCCTAACCCTAACCCTAACCCTAACCCTAACCCTAACCCTAACCCTAACCCTAACCCTAACCCTAACCCTAACCCTAACCCTAACCCTAACCCTAACCCTAACCCTAACCCTAACCCTAACCCTAACCCTAACCCTAACCCTAACCCTAACCCTAACCCTAACCCTAACCCTAACCCTAACCCTAACCCTAACCCTAACCCTAACCCTAACCCTAACCCTAACCCTAACCCTAACCCTAACCCTAACCCTAACCCTAACCCTAACCCTAACCCTAACCCTAACCCTAACCCTAACCCTAACCCTAACCCTAACCCTAACCCTAACCCTAACCCTAACCCTAACCCTAACCCTAACCCTAACCCTAACCCTAACCCTAACCCTAACCCTAACCCTAACCCTAACCCTAACCCTAACCCTAACCCTAACCCTAACCCTAACCCTAACCCTAACCCTAACCCTAACCCTAACCCTAACCCTAACCCTAACCCTAACCCTAACCCTAACCCTAACCCTAACCCTAACCCTAACCCTAACCCTAACCCTAACCCTAACCCTAACCCTAACCCTAACCCTAACCCTAACCCTAACCCTAACCCTAACCCTAACCCTAACCCTAACCCTAACCCTAACCCTAACCCTAACCCTAACCCTAACCCTAACCCTAACCCTAACCCTAACCCTAACCCTAACCCTAACCCTAACCCTAACCCTAACCCTAACCCTAACCCTAACCCTAACCCTAACCCTAACCCTAACCCTAACCCTAACCCTAACCCTAACCCTAACCCTAACCCTAACCCTAACCCTAACCCTAACCCTAACCCTAACCCTAACCCTAACCCTAACCCTAACCCTAACCCTAACCCTAACCCTAACCCTAACCCTAACCCTAACCCTAACCCTAACCCTAACCCTAACCCTAACCCTAACCCTAACCCTAACCCTAACCCTAACCCTAACCCTAACCCTAACCCTAACCCTAACCCTAACCCTAACCCTAACCCTAACCCTAACCCTAACCCTAACCCTAACCCTAACCCTAACCCTAACCCTAACCCTAACCCTAACCCTAACCCTAACCCTAACCCTAACCCTAACCCTAACCCTAACCCTAACCCTAACCCTAACCCTAACCCTAACCCTAACCCTAACCCTAACCCTAACCCTAACCCTAACCCTAACCCTAACCCTAACCCTAACCCTAACCCTAACCCTAACCCTAACCCTAACCCTAACCCTAACCCTAACCCTAACCCTAACCCTAACCCTAACCCTAACCCTAACCCTAACCCTAACCCTAACCCTAACCCTAACCCTAACCCTAACCCTAACCCTAACCCTAACCCTAACCCTAACCCTAACCCTAACCCTAACCCTAACCCTAACCCTAACCCTAACCCTAACCCTAACCCTAACCCTAACCCTAACCCTAACCCTAACCCTAACCCTAACCCTAACCCTAACCCTAACCCTAACCCTAACCCTAACCCTAACCCTAACCCTAATTGACCCTAACCCTAACCCTAACCCTAACCCTAACCCTAACCCTAACCCTAACCCTAACCCTAACCCTAACCCTAACCCTAACCCTAACCCTAACCCTAACCCTAACCCTAACCCTAACCCTAACCCTAACCCTAACCCTAACCCTAACCCTAACCCTAACCCTAACCCTAACCCTAACCCTAACCCTAACCCTAACCCTAACCCTAACCCTAACCCTAACCCTAACCCTAACCCTAACCCTAACCCTAACCCTAACCCTAACCCTAACCCTAACCCTAACCCTAACCCTAACCCTAACCCTAACCCTAACCCTAACCCTAACCCTAACCCTAACCCTAACCCTAACCCTAACCCTAACCCTAACCCTAACCCTAACCCTAACCCTAACCCTAACCCTAACCCTAACCCTAACCCTAACCCTAACCCTAACCCTAACCCTAACCCTAACCCTAACCCTAACCCTAACCCTAACCCTAACCCTAACCCTAACCCTAACCCTAACCCTAACCCTAACCCTAACCCTAACCCTAACCCTAACCCTAACCCTAACCCTAACCCTAACCCTAACCCTAACCCTAACCCTAACCCTAACCCTAACCCTAACCCTAACCCTAACCCTAACCCTAACCCTAACCCTAACCCTAACCCTAACCCTAACCCTAACCCTAACCCTAACCCTAACCCTAACCCTAACCCTAACCCTAACCCTAACCCTAACCCTAACCCTAACCCTAACCCTAACCCTAACCCTAACCCTAACCCTAACCCTAACCCTAACCCTAACCCTAACCCTAACCCTAACCCTAACCCTAACCCTAACCCTAACCCTAACCCTAACCCTAACCCTAACCCTAACCCTAACCCTAACCCTAACCCTAACCCTAACCCTAACCCTAACCCTAACCCTAACCCTAACCCTAACCCTAACCCTAACCCTAACCCTAACCCTAACCCTAACCCTAACCCTAACCCTAACCCTAACCCTAACCCTAACCCTAACCCTAACCCTAACCCTAACCCTAACCCTAACCCTAACCCTAACCCTAACCCTAACCCTAACCCTAACCCTAACCCTAACCCTAACCCTAACCCTAACCCTAACCCTAACCCTAACCCTAACCCTAACCCTAACCCTAACCCTAACCCTAACCCTAACCCTAACCCTAACCCTAACCCTAACCCTAACCCTAACCCTAACCCTAACCCTAACCCTAACCCTAACCCTAACCCTAACCCTAACCCTAACCCTAACCCTAACCCTAACCCTAACCCTAACCCTAACCCTAACCCTAACCCTAACCCTAACCCTAACCCTAACCCTAACCCTAACCCTAACCCTAACCCTAACCCTAACCCTAACCCTAACCCTAACCCTAACCCTAACCCTAACCCTAACCCTAACCCTAACCCTAACCCTAACCCTAACCCTAACCCTAACCCTAACCCTAACCCTAACCCTAACCCTAACCCTAACCCTAACCCTAACCCTAACCCTAACCCTAACCCTAACCCTAACCCTAACCCTAACCCTAACCCTAACCCTAACCCTAACCCTAACCCTAACCCTAACCCTAACCCTAACCCTAACCCTAACCCTAACCCTAACCCTAACCCTAACCCTAACCCTAACCCTAACCCTAACCCTAACCCTAACCCTAACCCTAACCCTAACCCTAACCCTAACCCTAACCCTAACCCTAACCCTAACCCTAACCCTAACCCTAACCCTAACCCTAACCCTAACCCTAACCCTAACCCTAACCCTAACCCTAACCCTAACCCTAACCCTAACCCTAACCCTAACCCTAACCCTAACCCTAACCCTAACCCTAACCCTAACCCTAACCCTAACCCTAACCCTAACCCTAACCCTAACCCTAACCCTAACCCTAACCCTAACCCTAACCCTAACCCTAACCCTAACCCTAACCCTAACCCTAACCCTAACCCTAACCCTAACCCTAACCCTAACCCTAACCCTAACCCTAACCCTAACCCTAACCCTAACCCTAACCCTAACCCTAACCCTAACCCTAACCCTAACCCTAACCCTAACCCTAACCCTAACCCTAACCCTAACCCTAACCCTAACCCTAACCCTAACCCTAACCCTAACCCTAACCCTAACCCTAACCCTAACCCTAACCCTAACCCTAACCCTAACCCTAACCCTAACCCTAACCCTAACCCTAACCCTAACCCTAACCCTAACCCTAACCCTAACCCTAACCCTAACCCTAACCCTAACCCTAACCCTAACCCTAACCCTAACCCTAACCCTAACCCTAACCCTAACCCTAACCCTAACCCTAACCCTAACCCTAACCCTAACCCTAACCCTAACCCTAACCCTAACCCTAACCCTAACCCTAACCCTAACCCTAACCCTAACCCTAACCCTAACCCTAACCCTAACCCTAACCCTAACCCTAACCCTAACCCTAACCCTAACCCTAACCCTAACCCTAACCCTAACCCTAACCCTAACCCTAACCCTAACCCTAACCCTAACCCTAACCCTAACCCTAACCCTAACCCTAACCCTAACCCTAACCCTAACCCTAACCCTAACCCTAACCCTAACCCTAACCCTAACCCTAACCCTAACCCTAACCCTAACCCTAACCCTAACCCTAACCCTAACCCTAACCCTAACCCTAACCCTAACCCTAACCCTAACCCTAACCCTAACCCTAACCCTAACCCTAACCCTAACCCTAACCCTAACCCTAACCCTAACCCTAACCCTAACCCTAACCCTAACCCTAACCCTAACCCTAACCCTAACCCTAACCCTAACCCTAACCCTAACCCTAACCCTAACCCTAACCCTAACCCTAACCCTAACCCTAACCCTAACCCTAACCCTAACCCTAACCCTAACCCTAACCCTAACCCTAACCCTAACCCTAACCCTAACCCTAACCCTAACCCTAACCCTAACCCTAACCCTAACCCTAACCCTAACCCTAACCCTAACCCTAACCCTAACCCTAACCCTAACCCTAACCCTAACCCTAACCCTAACCCTAACCCTAACCCTAACCCTAACCCTAACCCTAACCCTAACCCTAACCCTAACCCTAACCCTAACCCTAACCCTAACCCTAACCCTAACCCTAACCCTAACCCTAACCCTAACCCTAACCCTAACCCTAACCCTAACCCTAACCCTAACCCTAACCCTAACCCTAACCCTAACCCTAACCCTAACCCTAACCCTAACCCTAACCCTAACCCTAACCCTAACCCTAACCCTAACCCTAACCCTAACCCTAACCCTAACCCTAACCCTAACCCTAACCCTAACCCTAACCCTAACCCTAACCCTAACCCTAACCCTAACCCTAACCCTAACCCTAACCCTAACCCTAACCCTAACCCTAACCCTAACCCTAACCCTAACCCTAACCCTAACCCTAACCCTAACCCTAACCCTAACCCTAACCCTAACCCTAACCCTAACCCTAACCCTAACCCTAACCCTAACCCTAACCCTAACCCTAACCCTAACCCTAACCCTAACCCTAACCCTAACCCTAACCCTAACCCTAACCCTAACCCTAACCCTAACCCTAACCCTAACCCTAACCCTAACCCTAACCCTAACCCTAACCCTAACCCTAACCCTAACCCTAACCCTAACCCTAACCCTAACCCTAACCCTAACCCTAACCCTAACCCTAACCCTAACCCTAACCCTAACCCTAACCCTAACCCTAACCCTAACCCTAACCCTAACCCTAACCCTAACCCTAACCCTAACCCTAACCCTAACCCTAACCCTAACCCTAACCCTAACCCTAACCCTAACCCTAACCCTAACCCTAACCCTAACCCTAACCCTAACCCTAACCCTAACCCTAACCCTAACCCTAACCCTAACCCTAACCCTAACCCTAACCCTAACCCTAACCCTAACCCTAACCCTAACCCTAACCCTAACCCTAACCCTAACCCTAACCCTAACCCTAACCCTAACCCTAACCCTAACCCTAACCCTAACCCTAACCCTAACCCTAACCCTAACCCTAACCCTAACCCTAACCCTAACCCTAACCCTAACCCTAACCCTAACCCTAACCCTAACCCTAACCCTAACCCTAACCCTAACCCTAACCCTAACCCTAACCCTAACCCTAACCCTAACCCTAACCCTAACCCTAACCCTAACCCTAACCCTAACCCTAACCCTAACCCTAACCCTAACCCTAACCCTAACCCTAACCCTAACCCTAACCCTAACCCTAACCCTAACCCTAACCCTAACCCTAACCCTAACCCTAACCCTAACCCTAACCCTAACCCTAACCCTAACCCTAACCCTAACCCTAACCCTAACCCTAACCCTAACCCTAACCCTAACCCTAACCCTAACCCTAACCCTAACCCTAACCCTAACCCTAACCCTAACCCTAACCCTAACCCTAACCCTAACCCTAACCCTAACCCTAACCCTAACCCTAACCCTAACCCTAACCCTAACCCTAACCCTAACCCTAACCCTAACCCTAACCCTAACCCTAACCCTAACCCTAACCCTAACCCTAACCCTAACCCTAACCCTAACCCTAACCCTAACCCTAACCCTAACCCTAACCCTAACCCTAACCCTAACCCTAACCCTAACCCTAACCCTAACCCTAACCCTAACCCTAACCCTAACCCTAACCCTAACCCTAACCCTAACCCTAACCCTAACCCTAACCCTAACCCTAACCCTAACCCTAACCCTAACCCTAACCCTAACCCTAACCCTAACCCTAACCCTAACCCTAACCCTAACCCTAACCCTAACCCTAACCCTAACCCTAACCCTAACCCTAACCCTAACCCTAACCCTAACCCTAACCCTAACCCTAACCCTAACCCTAACCCTAACCCTAACCCTAACCCTAACCCTAACCCTAACCCTAACCCTAACCCTAACCCTAACCCTAACCCTAACCCTAACCCTAACCCTAACCCTAACCCTAACCCTAACCCTAACCCTAACCCTAACCCTAACCCTAACCCTAACCCTAACCCTAACCCTAACCCTAACCCTAACCCTAACCCTAACCCTAACCCTAACCCTAACCCTAACCCTAACCCTAACCCTAACCCTAACCCTAACCCTAACCCTAACCCTAACCCTAACCCTAACCCTAACCCTAACCCTAACCCTAACCCTAACCCTAACCCTAACCCTAACCCTAACCCTAACCCTAACCCTAACCCTAACCCTAACCCTAACCCTAACCCTAACCCTAACCCTAACCCTAACCCTAACCCTAACCCTAACCCTAACCCTAACCCTAACCCTAACCCTAACCCTAACCCTAACCCTAACCCTAACCCTAACCCTAACCCTAACCCTAACCCTAACCCTAACCCTAACCCTAACCCTAACCCTAACCCTAACCCTAACCCTAACCCTAACCCTAACCCTAACCCTAACCCTAACCCTAACCCTAACCCTAACCCTAACCCTAACCCTAACCCTAACCCTAACCCTAACCCTAACCCTAACCCTAACCCTAACCCTAACCCTAACCCTAACCCTAACCCTAACCCTAACCCTAACCCTAACCCTAACCCTAACCCTAACCCTAACCCTAACCCTAACCCTAACCCTAACCCTAACCCTAACCCTAACCCTAACCCTAACCCTAACCCTAACCCTAACCCTAACCCTAACCCTAACCCTAACCCTAACCCTAACCCTAACCCTAACCCTAACCCTAACCCTAACCCTAACCCTAACCCTAACCCTAACCCTAACCCTAACCCTAACCCTAACCCTAACCCTAACCCTAACCCTAACCCTAACCCTAACCCTAACCCTAACCCTAACCCTAACCCTAACCCTAACCCTAACCCTAACCCTAACCCTAACCCTAACCCTAACCCTAACCCTAACCCTAACCCTAACCCTAACCCTAACCCTAACCCTAACCCTAACCCTAACCCTAACCCTAACCCTAACCCTAACCCTAACCCTAACCCTAACCCTAACCCTAACCCTAACCCTAACCCTAACCCTAACCCTAACCCTAACCCTAACCCTAACCCTAACCCTAACCCTAACCCTAACCCTAACCCTAACCCTAACCCTAACCCTAACCCTAACCCTAACCCTAACCCTAACCCTAACCCTAACCCTAACCCTAACCCTAACCCTAACCCTAACCCTAACCCTAACCCTAACCCTAACCCTAACCCTAACCCTAACCCTAACCCTAACCCTAACCCTAACCCTAACCCTAACCCTAACCCTAACCCTAACCCTAACCCTAACCCTAACCCTAACCCTAACCCTAACCCTAACCCTAACCCTAACCCTAACCCTAACCCTAACCCTAACCCTAACCCTAACCCTAACCCTAACCCTAACCCTAACCCTAACCCTAACCCTAACCCTAACCCTAACCCTAACCCTAACCCTAACCCTAACCCTAACCCTAACCCTAACCCTAACCCTAACCCTAACCCTAACCCTAACCCTAACCCTAACCCTAACCCTAACCCTAACCCTAACCCTAACCCTAACCCTAACCCTAACCCTAACCCTAACCCTAACCCTAACCCTAACCCTAACCCTAACCCTAACCCTAACCCTAACCCTAACCCTAACCCTAACCCTAACCCTAACCCTAACCCTAACCCTAACCCTAACCCTAACCCTAACCCTAACCCTAACCCTAACCCTAACCCTAACCCTAACCCTAACCCTAACCCTAACCCTAACCCTAACCCTAACCCTAACCCTAACCCTAACCCTAACCCTAACCCTAACCCTAACCCTAACCCTAACCCTAACCCTAACCCTAACCCTAACCCTAACCCTAACCCTAACCCTAACCCTAACCCTAACCCTAACCCTAACCCTAACCCTAACCCTAACCCTAACCCTAACCCTAACCCTAACCCTAACCCTAACCCTAACCCTAACCCTAACCCTAACCCTAACCCTAACCCTAACCCTAACCCTAACCCTAACCCTAACCCTAACCCTAACCCTAACCCTAACCCTAACCCTAACCCTAACCCTAACCCTAACCCTAACCCTAACCCTAACCCTAACCCTAACCCTAACCCTAACCCTAACCCTAACCCTAACCCTAACCCTAACCCTAACCCTAACCCTAACCCTAACCCTAACCCTAACCCTAACCCTAACCCTAACCCTAACCCTAACCCTAACCCTAACCCTAACCCTAACCCTAACCCTAACCCTAACCCTAACCCTAACCCTAACCCTAACCCTAACCCTAACCCTAACCCTAACCCTAACCCTAACCCTAACCCTAACCCTAACCCTAACCCTAACCCTAACCCTAACCCTAACCCTAACCCTAACCCTAACCCTAACCCTAACCCTAACCCTAACCCTAACCCTAACCCTAACCCTAACCCTAACCCTAACCCTAACCCTAACCCTAACCCTAACCCTAACCCTAACCCTAACCCTAACCCTAACCCTAACCCTAACCCTAACCCTAACCCTAACCCTAACCCTAACCCTAACCCTAACCCTAACCCTAACCCTAACCCTAACCCTAACCCTAACCCTAACCCTAACCCTAACCCTAACCCTAACCCTAACCCTAACCCTAACCCTAACCCTAACCCTAACCCTAACCCTAACCCTAACCCTAACCCTAACCCTAACCCTAACCCTAACCCTAACCCTAACCCTAACCCTAACCCTAACCCTAACCCTAACCCTAACCCTAACCCTAACCCTAACCCTAACCCTAACCCTAACCCTAACCCTAACCCTAACCCTAACCCTAACCCTAACCCTAACCCTAACCCTAACCCTAACCCTAACCCTAACCCTAACCCTAACCCTAACCCTAACCCTAACCCTAACCCTAACCCTAACCCTAACCCTAACCCTAACCCTAACCCTAACCCTAACCCTAACCCTAACCCTAACCCTAACCCTAACCCTAACCCTAACCCTAACCCTAACCCTAACCCTAACCCTAACCCTAACCCTAACCCTAACCCTAACCCTAACCCTAACCCTAACCCTAACCCTAACCCTAACCCTAACCCTAACCCTAACCCTAACCCTAACCCTAACCCTAACCCTAACCCTAACCCTAACCCTAACCCTAACCCTAACCCTAACCCTAACCCTAACCCTAACCCTAACCCTAACCCTAACCCTAACCCTAACCCTAACCCTAACCCTAACCCTAACCCTAACCCTAACCCTAACCCTAACCCTAACCCTAACCCTAACCCTAACCCTAACCCTAACCCTAACCCTAACCCTAACCCTAACCCTAACCCTAACCCTAACCCTAACCCTAACCCTAACCCTAACCCTAACCCTAACCCTAACCCTAACCCTAACCCTAACCCTAACCCTAACCCTAACCCTAACCCTAACCCTAACCCTAACCCTAACCCTAACCCTAACCCTAACCCTAACCCTAACCCTAACCCTAACCCTAACCCTAACCCTAACCCTAACCCTAACCCTAACCCTAACCCTAACCCTAACCCTAACCCTAACCCTAACCCTAACCCTAACCCTAACCCTAACCCTAACCCTAACCCTAACCCTAACCCTAACCCTAACCCTAACCCTAACCCTAACCCTAACCCTAACCCTAACCCTAACCCTAACCCTAACCCTAACCCTAACCCTAACCCTAACCCTAACCCTAACCCTAACCCTAACCCTAACCCTAACCCTAACCCTAACCCTAACCCTAACCCTAACCCTAACCCTAACCCTAACCCTAACCCTAACCCTAACCCTAACCCTAACCCTAACCCTAACCCTAACCCTAACCCTAACCCTAACCCTAACCCTAACCCTAACCCTAACCCTAACCCTAACCCTAACCCTAACCCTAACCCTAACCCTAACCCTAACCCTAACCCTAACCCTAACCCTAACCCTAACCCTAACCCTAACCCTAACCCTAACCCTAACCCTAACCCTAACCCTAACCCTAACCCTAACCCTAACCCTAACCCTAACCCTAACCCTAACCCTAACCCTAACCCTAACCCTAACCCTAACCCTAACCCTAACCCTAACCCTAACCCTAACCCTAACCCTAACCCTAACCCTAACCCTAACCCTAACCCTAACCCTAACCCTAACCCTAACCCTAACCCTAACCCTAACCCTAACCCTAACCCTAACCCTAACCCTAACCCTAACCCTAACCCTAACCCTAACCCTAACCCTAACCCTAACCCTAACCCTAACCCTAACCCTAACCCTAACCCTAACCCTAACCCTAACCCTAACCCTAACCCTAACCCTAACCCTAACCCTAACCCTAACCCTAACCCTAACCCTAACCCTAACCCTAACCCTAACCCTAACCCTAACCCTAACCCTAACCCTAACCCTAACCCTAACCCTAACCCTAACCCTAACCCTAACCCTAACCCTAACCCTAACCCTAACCCTAACCCTAACCCTAACCCTAACCCTAACCCTAACCCTAACCCTAACCCTAACCCTAACCCTAACCCTAACCCTAACCCTAACCCTAACCCTAACCCTAACCCTAACCCTAACCCTAACCCTAACCCTAACCCTAACCCTAACCCTAACCCTAACCCTAACCCTAACCCTAACCCTAACCCTAACCCTAACCCTAACCCTAACCCTAACCCTAACCCTAACCCTAACCCTAACCCTAACCCTAACCCTAACCCTAACCCTAACCCTAACCCTAACCCTAACCCTAACCCTAACCCTAACCCTAACCCTAACCCTAACCCTAACCCTAACCCTAACCCTAACCCTAACCCTAACCCTAACCCTAACCCTAACCCTAACCCTAACCCTAACCCTAACCCTAACCCTAACCCTAACCCTAACCCTAACCCTAACCCTAACCCTAACCCTAACCCTAACCCTAACCCTAACCCTAACCCTAACCCTAACCCTAACCCTAACCCTAACCCTAACCCTAACCCTAACCCTAACCCTAACCCTAACCCTAACCCTAACCCTAACCCTAACCCTAACCCTAACCCTAACCCTAACCCTAACCCTAACCCTAACCCTAACCCTAACCCTAACCCTAACCCTAACCCTAACCCTAACCCTAACCCTAACCCTAACCCTAACCCTAACCCTAACCCTAACCCTAACCCTAACCCTAACCCTAACCCTAACCCTAACCCTAACCCTAACCCTAACCCTAACCCTAACCCTAACCCTAACCCTAACCCTAACCCTAACCCTAACCCTAACCCTAACCCTAACCCTAACCCTAACCCTAACCCTAACCCTAACCCTAACCCTAACCCTAACCCTAACCCTAACCCTAACCCTAACCCTAACCCTAACCCTAACCCTAACCCTAACCCTAACCCTAACCCTAACCCTAACCCTAACCCTAACCCTAACCCTAACCCTAACCCTAACCCTAACCCTAACCCTAACCCTAACCCTAACCCTAACCCTAACCCTAACCCTAACCCTAACCCTAACCCTAACCCTAACCCTAACCCTAACCCTAACCCTAACCCTAACCCTAACCCTAACCCTAACCCTAACCCTAACCCTAACCCTAACCCTAACCCTAACCCTAACCCTAACCCTAACCCTAACCCTAACCCTAACCCTAACCCTAACCCTAACCCTAACCCTAACCCTAACCCTAACCCTAACCCTAACCCTAACCCTAACCCTAACCCTAACCCTAACCCTAACCCTAACCCTAACCCTAACCCTAACCCTAACCCTAACCCTAACCCTAACCCTAACCCTAACCCTAACCCTAACCCTAACCCTAACCCTAACCCTAACCCTAACCCTAACCCTAACCCTAACCCTAACCCTAACCCTAACCCTAACCCTAACCCTAACCCTAACCCTAACCCTAACCCTAACCCTAACCCTAACCCTAACCCTAACCCTAACCCTAACCCTAACCCTAACCCTAACCCTAACCCTAACCCTAACCCTAACCCTAACCCTAACCCTAACCCTAACCCTAACCCTAACCCTAACCCTAACCCTAACCCTAACCCTAACCCTAACCCTAACCCTAACCCTAACCCTAACCCTAACCCTAACCCTAACCCTAACCCTAACCCTAACCCTAACCCTAACCCTAACCCTAACCCTAACCCTAACCCTAACCCTAACCCTAACCCTAACCCTAACCCTAACCCTAACCCTAACCCTAACCCTAACCCTAACCCTAACCCTAACCCTAACCCTAACCCTAACCCTAACCCTAACCCTAACCCTAACCCTAACCCTAACCCTAACCCTAACCCTAACCCTAACCCTAACCCTAACCCTAACCCTAACCCTAACCCTAACCCTAACCCTAACCCTAACCCTAACCCTAACCCTAACCCTAACCCTAACCCTAACCCTAACCCTAACCCTAACCCTAACCCTAACCCTAACCCTAACCCTAACCCTAACCCTAACCCTAACCCTAACCCTAACCCTAACCCTAACCCTAACCCTAACCCTAACCCTAACCCTAACCCTAACCCTAACCCTAACCCTAACCCTAACCCTAACCCTAACCCTAACCCTAACCCTAACCCTAACCCTAACCCTAACCCTAACCCTAACCCTAACCCTAACCCTAACCCTAACCCTAACCCTAACCCTAACCCTAACCCTAACCCTAACCCTAACCCTAACCCTAACCCTAACCCTAACCCTAACCCTAACCCTAACCCTAACCCTAACCCTAACCCTAACCCTAACCCTAACCCTAACCCTAACCCTAACCCTAACCCTAACCCTAACCCTAACCCTAACCCTAACCCTAACCCTAACCCTAACCCTAACCCTAACCCTAACCCTAACCCTAACCCTAACCCTAACCCTAACCCTAACCCTAACCCTAACCCTAACCCTAACCCTAACCCTAACCCTAACCCTAACCCTAACCCTAACCCTAACCCTAACCCTAACCCTAACCCTAACCCTAACCCTAACCCTAACCCTAACCCTAACCCTAACCCTAACCCTAACCCTAACCCTAACCCTAACCCTAACCCTAACCCTAACCCTAACCCTAACCCTAACCCTAACCCTAACCCTAACCCTAACCCTAACCCTAACCCTAACCCTAACCCTAACCCTAACCCTAACCCTAACCCTAACCCTAACCCTAACCCTAACCCTAACCCTAACCCTAACCCTAACCCTAACCCTAACCCTAACCCTAACCCTAACCCTAACCCTAACCCTAACCCTAACCCTAACCCTAACCCTAACCCTAACCCTAACCCTAACCCTAACCCTAACCCTAACCCTAACCCTAACCCTAACCCTAACCCTAACCCTAACCCTAACCCTAACCCTAACCCTAACCCTAACCCTAACCCTAACCCTAACCCTAACCCTAACCCTAACCCTAACCCTAACCCTAACCCTAACCCTAACCCTAACCCTAACCCTAACCCTAACCCTAACCCTAACCCTAACCCTAACCCTAACCCTAACCCTAACCCTAACCCTAACCCTAACCCTAACCCTAACCCTAACCCTAACCCTAACCCTAACCCTAACCCTAACCCTAACCCTAACCCTAACCCTAACCCTAACCCTAACCCTAACCCTAACCCTAACCCTAACCCTAACCCTAACCCTAACCCTAACCCTAACCCTAACCCTAACCCTAACCCTAACCCTAACCCTAACCCTAACCCTAACCCTAACCCTAACCCTAACCCTAACCCTAACCCTAACCCTAACCCTAACCCTAACCCTAACCCTAACCCTAACCCTAACCCTAACCCTAACCCTAACCCTAACCCTAACCCTAACCCTAACCCTAACCCTAACCCTAACCCTAACCCTAACCCTAACCCTAACCCTAACCCTAACCCTAACCCTAACCCTAACCCTAACCCTAACCCTAACCCTAACCCTAACCCTAACCCTAACCCTAACCCTAACCCTAACCCTAACCCTAACCCTAACCCTAACCCTAACCCTAACCCTAACCCTAACCCTAACCCTAACCCTAACCCTAACCCTAACCCTAACCCTAACCCTAACCCTAACCCTAACCCTAACCCTAACCCTAACCCTAACCCTAACCCTAACCCTAACCCTAACCCTAACCCTAACCCTAACCCTAACCCTAACCCTAACCCTAACCCTAACCCTAACCCTAACCCTAACCCTAACCCTAACCCTAACCCTAACCCTAACCCTAACCCTAACCCTAACCCTAACCCTAACCCTAACCCTAACCCTAACCCTAACCCTAACCCTAACCCTAACCCTAACCCTAACCCTAACCCTAACCCTAACCCTAACCCTAACCCTAACCCTAACCCTAACCCTAACCCTAACCCTAACCCTAACCCTAACCCTAACCCTAACCCTAACCCTAACCCTAACCCTAACCCTAACCCTAACCCTAACCCTAACCCTAACCCTAACCCTAACCCTAACCCTAACCCTAACCCTAACCCTAACCCTAACCCTAACCCTAACCCTAACCCTAACCCTAACCCTAACCCTAACCCTAACCCTAACCCTAACCCTAACCCTAACCCTAACCCTAACCCTAACCCTAACCCTAACCCTAACCCTAACCCTAACCCTAACCCTAACCCTAACCCTAACCCTAACCCTAACCCTAACCCTAACCCTAACCCTAACCCTAACCCTAACCCTAACCCTAACCCTAACCCTAACCCTAACCCTAACCCTAACCCTAACCCTAACCCTAACCCTAACCCTAACCCTAACCCTAACCCTAACCCTAACCCTAACCCTAACCCTAACCCTAACCCTAACCCTAACCCTAACCCTAACCCTAACCCTAACCCTAACCCTAACCCTAACCCTAACCCTAACCCTAACCCTAACCCTAACCCTAACCCTAACCCTAACCCTAACCCTAACCCTAACCCTAACCCTAACCCTAACCCTAACCCTAACCCTAACCCTAACCCTAACCCTAACCCTAACCCTAACCCTAACCCTAACCCTAACCCTAACCCTAACCCTAACCCTAACCCTAACCCTAACCCTAACCCTAACCCTAACCCTAACCCTAACCCTAACCCTAACCCTAACCCTAACCCTAACCCTAACCCTAACCCTAACCCTAACCCTAACCCTAACCCTAACCCTAACCCTAACCCTAACCCTAACCCTAACCCTAACCCTAACCCTAACCCTAACCCTAACCCTAACCCTAACCCTAACCCTAACCCTAACCCTAACCCTAACCCTAACCCTAACCCTAACCCTAACCCTAACCCTAACCCTAACCCTAACCCTAACCCTAACCCTAACCCTAACCCTAACCCTAACCCTAACCCTAACCCTAACCCTAACCCTAACCCTAACCCTAACCCTAACCCTAACCCTAACCCTAACCCTAACCCTAACCCTAACCCTAACCCTAACCCTAACCCTAACCCTAACCCTAACCCTAACCCTAACCCTAACCCTAACCCTAACCCTAACCCTAACCCTAACCCTAACCCTAACCCTAACCCTAACCCTAACCCTAACCCTAACCCTAACCCTAACCCTAACCCTAACCCTAACCCTAACCCTAACCCTAACCCTAACCCTAACCCTAACCCTAACCCTAACCCTAACCCTAACCCTAACCCTAACCCTAACCCTAACCCTAACCCTAACCCTAACCCTAACCCTAACCCTAACCCTAACCCTAACCCTAACCCTAACCCTAACCCTAACCCTAACCCTAACCCTAACCCTAACCCTAACCCTAACCCTAACCCTAACCCTAACCCTAACCCTAACCCTAACCCTAACCCTAACCCTAACCCTAACCCTAACCCTAACCCTAACCCTAACCCTAACCCTAACCCTAACCCTAACCCTAACCCTAACCCTAACCCTAACCCTAACCCTAACCCTAACCCTAACCCTAACCCTAACCCTAACCCTAACCCTAACCCTAACCCTAACCCTAGGGTTAGGGTTAGGGTTAGGGTTAGGGTTAGGGTTAGGGTTAGGGTTAGGGTTAGGGTTAGGGTTAGGGTTAGGGTTAGGGTTAGGGTTAGGGTTAGGGTTAGGGTTAGGGTTAGGGTTAGGGTTAGGGTTAGGGTTAGGGTTAGGGTTAGGGTTAGGGTTAGGGTTAGGGTTAGGGTTAGGGTTAGGGTTAGGGTTAGGGTTAGGGTTAGGGTTAGGGTTAGGGTTAGGGTTAGGGTTAGGGTTAGGGTTAGGGTTAGGGTTAGGGTTAGGGTTAGGGTTAGGGTTAGGGTTAGGGTTAGGGTTAGGGTTAGGGTTAGGGTTAGGGTTAGGGTTAGGGTTAGGGTTAGGGTTAGGGTTAGGGTTAGGGTTAGGGTTAGGGTTAGGGTTAGGGTTAGGGTTAGGGTTAGGGTTAGGGTTAGGGTTAGGGTTAGGGTTAGGGTTAGGGTTAGGGTTAGGGTTAGGGTTAGGGTTAGGGTTAGGGTTAGGGTTAGGGTTAGGGTTAGGGTTAGGGTTAGGGTTAGGGTTAGGGTTAGGGTTAGGGTTAGGGTTAGGGTTAGGGTTAGGGTTAGGGTTAGGGTTAGGGTTAGGGTTAGGGTTAGGGTTAGGGTTAGGGTTAGGGTTAGGGTTAGGGTTAGGGTTAGGGTTAGGGTTAGGGTTAGGGTTAGGGTTAGGGTTAGGGTTAGGGTTAGGGTTAGGGTTAGGGTTAGGGTTAGGGTTAGGGTTAGGGTTAGGGTTAGGGTTAGGGTTAGGGTTAGGGTTAGGGTTAGGGTTAGGGTTAGGGTTAGGGTTAGGGTTAGGGTTAGGGTTAGGGTTAGGGTTAGGGTTAGGGTTAGGGTTAGGGTTAGGGTTAGGGTTAGGGTTAGGGTTAGGGTTAGGGTTAGGGTTAGGGTTAGGGTTAGGGTTAGGGTTAGGGTTAGGGTTAGGGTTAGGGTTAGGGTTAGGGTTAGGGTTAGGGTTAGGGTTAGGGTTAGGGTTAGGGTTAGGGTTAGGGTTAGGGTTAGGGTTAGGGTTAGGGTTAGGGTTAGGGTTAGGGTTAGGGTTAGGGTTAGGGTTAGGGTTAGGGTTAGGGTTAGGGTTAGGGTTAGGGTTAGGGTTAGGGTTAGGGTTAGGGTTAGGGTTAGGGTTAGGGTTAGGGTTAGGGTTAGGGTTAGGGTTAGGGTTAGGGTTAGGGTTAGGGTTAGGGTTAGGGTTAGGGTTAGGGTTAGGGTTAGGGTTAGGGTTAGGGTTAGGGTTAGGGTTAGGGTTAGGGTTAGGGTTAGGGTTAGGGTTAGGGTTAGGGTTAGGGTTAGGGTTAGGGTTAGGGTTAGGGTTAGGGTTAGGGTTAGGGTTAGGGTTAGGGTTAGGGTTAGGGTTAGGGTTAGGGTTAGGGTTAGGGTTAGGGTTAGGGTTAGGGTTAGGGTTAGGGTTAGGGTTAGGGTTAGGGTTAGGGTTAGGGTTAGGGTTAGGGTTAGGGTTAGGGTTAGGGTTAGGGTTAGGGTTAGGGTTAGGGTTAGGGTTAGGGTTAGGGTTAGGGTTAGGGTTAGGGTTAGGGTTAGGGTTAGGGTTAGGGTTAGGGTTAGGGTTAGGGTTAGGGTTAGGGTTAGGGTTAGGGTTAGGGTTAGGGTTAGGGTTAGGGTTAGGGTTAGGGTTAGGGTTAGGGTTAGGGTTAGGGTTAGGGTTAGGGTTAGGGTTAGGGTTAGGGTTAGGGTTAGGGTTAGGGTTAGGGTTAGGGTTAGGGTTAGGGTTAGGGTTAGGGTTAGGGTTAGGGTTAGGGTTAGGGTTAGGGTTAGGGTTAGGGTTAGGGTTAGGGTTAGGGTTAGGGTTAGGGTTAGGGTTAGGGTTAGGGTTAGGGTTAGGGTTAGGGTTAGGGTTAGGGTTAGGGTTAGGGTTAGGGTTAGGGTTAGGGTTAGGGTTAGGGTTAGGGTTAGGGTTAGGGTTAGGGTTAGGGTTAGGGTTAGGGTTAGGGTTAGGGTTAGGGTTAGGGTTAGGGTTAGGGTTAGGGTTAGGGTTAGGGTTAGGGTTAGGGTTAGGGTTAGGGTTAGGGTTAGGGTTAGGGTTAGGGTTAGGGTTAGGGTTAGGGTTAGGGTTAGGGTTAGGGTTAGGGTTAGGGTTAGGGTTAGGGTTAGGGTTAGGGTTAGGGTTAGGGTTAGGGTTAGGGTTAGGGTTAGGGTTAGGGTTAGGGTTAGGGTTAGGGTTAGGGTTAGGGTTAGGGTTAGGGTTAGGGTTAGGGTTAGGGTTAGGGTTAGGGTTAGGGTTAGGGTTAGGGTTAGGGTTAGGGTTAGGGTTAGGGTTAGGGTTAGGGTTAGGGTTAGGGTTAGGGTTAGGGTTAGGGTTAGGGTTAGGGTTAGGGTTAGGGTTAGGGTTAGGGTTAGGGTTAGGGTTAGGGTTAGGGTTAGGGTTAGGGTTAGGGTTAGGGTTAGGGTTAGGGTTAGGGTTAGGGTTAGGGTTAGGGTTAGGGTTAGGGTTAGGGTTAGGGTTAGGGTTAGGGTTAGGGTTAGGGTTAGGGTTAGGGTTAGGGTTAGGGTTAGGGTTAGGGTTAGGGTTAGGGTTAGGGTTAGGGTTAGGGTTAGGGTTAGGGTTAGGGTTAGGGTTAGGGTTAGGGTTAGGGTTAGGGTTAGGGTTAGGGTTAGGGTTAGGGTTAGGGTTAGGGTTAGGGTTAGGGTTAGGGTTAGGGTTAGGGTTAGGGTTAGGGTTAGGGTTAGGGTTAGGGTTAGGGTTAGGGTTAGGGTTAGGGTTAGGGTTAGGGTTAGGGTTAGGGTTAGGGTTAGGGTTAGGGTTAGGGTTAGGGTTAGGGTTAGGGTTAGGGTTAGGGTTAGGGTTAGGGTTAGGGTTAGGGTTAGGGTTAGGGTTAGGGTTAGGGTTAGGGTTAGGGTTAGGGTTAGGGTTAGGGTTAGGGTTAGGGTTAGGGTTAGGGTTAGGGTTAGGGTTAGGGTTAGGGTTAGGGTTAGGGTTAGGGTTAGGGTTAGGGTTAGGGTTAGGGTTAGGGTTAGGGTTAGGGTTAGGGTTAGGGTTAGGGTTAGGGTTAGGGTTAGGGTTAGGGTTAGGGTTAGGGTTAGGGTTAGGGTTAGGGTTAGGGTTAGGGTTAGGGTTAGGGTTAGGGTTAGGGTTAGGGTTAGGGTTAGGGTTAGGGTTAGGGTTAGGGTTAGGGTTAGGGTTAGGGTTAGGGTTAGGGTTAGGGTTAGGGTTAGGGTTAGGGTTAGGGTTAGGGTTAGGGTTAGGGTTAGGGTTAGGGTTAGGGTTAGGGTTAGGGTTAGGGTTAGGGTTAGGGTTAGGGTTAGGGTTAGGGTTAGGGTTAGGGTTAGGGTTAGGGTTAGGGTTAGGGTTAGGGTTAGGGTTAGGGTTAGGGTTAGGGTTAGGGTTAGGGTTAGGGTTAGGGTTAGGGTTAGGGTTAGGGTTAGGGTTAGGGTTAGGGTTAGGGTTAGGGTTAGGGTTAGGGTTAGGGTTAGGGTTAGGGTTAGGGTTAGGGTTAGGGTTAGGGTTAGGGTTAGGGTTAGGGTTAGGGTTAGGGTTAGGGTTAGGGTTAGGGTTAGGGTTAGGGTTAGGGTTAGGGTTAGGGTTAGGGTTAGGGTTAGGGTTAGGGTTAGGGTTAGGGTTAGGGTTAGGGTTAGGGTTAGGGTTAGGGTTAGGGTTAGGGTTAGGGTTAGGGTTAGGGTTAGGGTTAGGGTTAGGGTTAGGGTTAGGGTTAGGGTTAGGGTTAGGGTTAGGGTTAGGGTTAGGGTTAGGGTTAGGGTTAGGGTTAGGGTTAGGGTTAGGGTTAGGGTTAGGGTTAGGGTTAGGGTTAGGGTTAGGGTTAGGGTTAGGGTTAGGGTTAGGGTTAGGGTTAGGGTTAGGGTTAGGGTTAGGGTTAGGGTTAGGGTTAGGGTTAGGGTTAGGGTTAGGGTTAGGGTTAGGGTTAGGGTTAGGGTTAGGGTTAGGGTTAGGGTTAGGGTTAGGGTTAGGGTTAGGGTTAGGGTTAGGGTTAGGGTTAGGGTTAGGGTTAGGGTTAGGGTTAGGGTTAGGGTTAGGGTTAGGGTTAGGGTTAGGGTTAGGGTTAGGGTTAGGGTTAGGGTTAGGGTTAGGGTTAGGGTTAGGGTTAGGGTTAGGGTTAGGGTTAGGGTTAGGGTTAGGGTTAGGGTTAGGGTTAGGGTTAGGGTTAGGGTTAGGGTTAGGGTTAGGGTTAGGGTTAGGGTTAGGGTTAGGGTTAGGGTTAGGGTTAGGGTTAGGGTTAGGGTTAGGGTTAGGGTTAGGGTTAGGGTTAGGGTTAGGGTTAGGGTTAGGGTTAGGGTTAGGGTTAGGGTTAGGGTTAGGGTTAGGGTTAGGGTTAGGGTTAGGGTTAGGGTTAGGGTTAGGGTTAGGGTTAGGGTTAGGGTTAGGGTTAGGGTTAGGGTTAGGGTTAGGGTTAGGGTTAGGGTTAGGGTTAGGGTTAGGGTTAGGGTTAGGGTTAGGGTTAGGGTTAGGGTTAGGGTTAGGGTTAGGGTTAGGGTTAGGGTTAGGGTTAGGGTTAGGGTTAGGGTTAGGGTTAGGGTTAGGGTTAGGGTTAGGGTTAGGGTTAGGGTTAGGGTTAGGGTTAGGGTTAGGGTTAGGGTTAGGGTTAGGGTTAGGGTTAGGGTTAGGGTTAGGGTTAGGGTTAGGGTTAGGGTTAGGGTTAGGGTTAGGGTTAGGGTTAGGGTTAGGGTTAGGGTTAGGGTTAGGGTTAGGGTTAGGGTTAGGGTTAGGGTTAGGGTTAGGGTTAGGGTTAGGGTTAGGGTTAGGGTTAGGGTTAGGGTTAGGGTTAGGGTTAGGGTTAGGGTTAGGGTTAGGGTTAGGGTTAGGGTTAGGGTTAGGGTTAGGGTTAGGGTTAGGGTTAGGGTTAGGGTTAGGGTTAGGGTTAGGGTTAGGGTTAGGGTTAGGGTTAGGGTTAGGGTTAGGGTTAGGGTTAGGGTTAGGGTTAGGGTTAGGGTTAGGGTTAGGGTTAGGGTTAGGGTTAGGGTTAGGGTTAGGGTTAGGGTTAGGGTTAGGGTTAGGGTTAGGGTTAGGGTTAGGGTTAGGGTTAGGGTTAGGGTTAGGGTTAGGGTTAGGGTTAGGGTTAGGGTTAGGGTTAGGGTTAGGGTTAGGGTTAGGGTTAGGGTTAGGGTTAGGGTTAGGGTTAGGGTTAGGGTTAGGGTTAGGGTTAGGGTTAGGGTTAGGGTTAGGGTTAGGGTTAGGGTTAGGGTTAGGGTTAGGGTTAGGGTTAGGGTTAGGGTTAGGGTTAGGGTTAGGGTTAGGGTTAGGGTTAGGGTTAGGGTTAGGGTTAGGGTTAGGGTTAGGGTTAGGGTTAGGGTTAGGGTTAGGGTTAGGGTTAGGGTTAGGGTTAGGGTTAGGGTTAGGGTTAGGGTTAGGGTTAGGGTTAGGGTTAGGGTTAGGGTTAGGGTTAGGGTTAGGGTTAGGGTTAGGGTTAGGGTTAGGGTTAGGGTTAGGGTTAGGGTTAGGGTTAGGGTTAGGGTTAGGGTTAGGGTTAGGGTTAGGGTTAGGGTTAGGGTTAGGGTTAGGGTTAGGGTTAGGGTTAGGGTTAGGGTTAGGGTTAGGGTTAGGGTTAGGGTTAGGGTTAGGGTTAGGGTTAGGGTTAGGGTTAGGGTTAGGGTTAGGGTTAGGGTTAGGGTTAGGGTTAGGGTTAGGGTTAGGGTTAGGGTTAGGGTTAGGGTTAGGGTTAGGGTTAGGGTTAGGGTTAGGGTTAGGGTTAGGGTTAGGGTTAGGGTTAGGGTTAGGGTTAGGGTTAGGGTTAGGGTTAGGGTTAGGGTTAGGGTTAGGGTTAGGGTTAGGGTTAGGGTTAGGGTTAGGGTTAGGGTTAGGGTTAGGGTTAGGGTTAGGGTTAGGGTTAGGGTTAGGGTTAGGGTTAGGGTTAGGGTTAGGGTTAGGGTTAGGGTTAGGGTTAGGGTTAGGGTTAGGGTTAGGGTTAGGGTTAGGGTTAGGGTTAGGGTTAGGGTTAGGGTTAGGGTTAGGGTTAGGGTTAGGGTTAGGGTTAGGGTTAGGGTTAGGGTTAGGGTTAGGGTTAGGGTTAGGGTTAGGGTTAGGGTTAGGGTTAGGGTTAGGGTTAGGGTTAGGGTTAGGGTTAGGGTTAGGGTTAGGGTTAGGGTTAGGGTTAGGGTTAGGGTTAGGGTTAGGGTTAGGGTTAGGGTTAGGGTTAGGGTTAGGGTTAGGGTTAGGGTTAGGGTTAGGGTTAGGGTTAGGGTTAGGGTTAGGGTTAGGGTTAGGGTTAGGGTTAGGGTTAGGGTTAGGGTTAGGGTTAGGGTTAGGGTTAGGGTTAGGGTTAGGGTTAGGGTTAGGGTTAGGGTTAGGGTTAGGGTTAGGGTTAGGGTTAGGGTTAGGGTTAGGGTTAGGGTTAGGGTTAGGGTTAGGGTTAGGGTTAGGGTTAGGGTTAGGGTTAGGGTTAGGGTTAGGGTTAGGGTTAGGGTTAGGGTTAGGGTTAGGGTTAGGGTTAGGGTTAGGGTTAGGGTTAGGGTTAGGGTTAGGGTTAGGGTTAGGGTTAGGGTTAGGGTTAGGGTTAGGGTTAGGGTTAGGGTTAGGGTTAGGGTTAGGGTTAGGGTTAGGGTTAGGGTTAGGGTTAGGGTTAGGGTTAGGGTTAGGGTTAGGGTTAGGGTTAGGGTTAGGGTTAGGGTTAGGGTTAGGGTTAGGGTTAGGGTTAGGGTTAGGGTTAGGGTTAGGGTTAGGGTTAGGGTTAGGGTTAGGGTTAGGGTTAGGGTTAGGGTTAGGGTTAGGGTTAGGGTTAGGGTTAGGGTTAGGGTTAGGGTTAGGGTTAGGGTTAGGGTTAGGGTTAGGGTTAGGGTTAGGGTTAGGGTTAGGGTTAGGGTTAGGGTTAGGGTTAGGGTTAGGGTTAGGGTTAGGGTTAGGGTTAGGGTTAGGGTTAGGGTTAGGGTTAGGGTTAGGGTTAGGGTTAGGGTTAGGGTTAGGGTTAGGGTTAGGGTTAGGGTTAGGGTTAGGGTTAGGGTTAGGGTTAGGGTTAGGGTTAGGGTTAGGGTTAGGGTTAGGGTTAGGGTTAGGGTTAGGGTTAGGGTTAGGGTTAGGGTTAGGGTTAGGGTTAGGGTTAGGGTTAGGGTTAGGGTTAGGGTTAGGGTTAGGGTTAGGGTTAGGGTTAGGGTTAGGGTTAGGGTTAGGGTTAGGGTTAGGGTTAGGGTTAGGGTTAGGGTTAGGGTTAGGGTTAGGGTTAGGGTTAGGGTTAGGGTTAGGGTTAGGGTTAGGGTTAGGGTTAGGGTTAGGGTTAGGGTTAGGGTTAGGGTTAGGGTTAGGGTTAGGGTTAGGGTTAGGGTTAGGGTTAGGGTTAGGGTTAGGGTTAGGGTTAGGGTTAGGGTTAGGGTTAGGGTTAGGGTTAGGGTTAGGGTTAGGGTTAGGGTTAGGGTTAGGGTTAGGGTTAGGGTTAGGGTTAGGGTTAGGGTTAGGGTTAGGGTTAGGGTTAGGGTTAGGGTTAGGGTTAGGGTTAGGGTTAGGGTTAGGGTTAGGGTTAGGGTTAGGGTTAGGGTTAGGGTTAGGGTTAGGGTTAGGGTTAGGGTTAGGGTTAGGGTTAGGGTTAGGGTTAGGGTTAGGGTTAGGGTTAGGGTTAGGGTTAGGGTTAGGGTTAGGGTTAGGGTTAGGGTTAGGGTTAGGGTTAGGGTTAGGGTTAGGGTTAGGGTTAGGGTTAGGGTTAGGGTTAGGGTTAGGGTTAGGGTTAGGGTTAGGGTTAGGGTTAGGGTTAGGGTTAGGGTTAGGGTTAGGGTTAGGGTTAGGGTTAGGGTTAGGGTTAGGGTTAGGGTTAGGGTTAGGGTTAGGGTTAGGGTTAGGGTT
The DNA here is from genome assembly GCF_987193195.1 of Phasianus colchicus. Lineage (NCBI taxonomy): Eukaryota > Metazoa > Chordata > Aves > Galliformes > Phasianidae > Phasianus > Phasianus colchicus. The sequence continues at coordinate 46,429 of NC_143458.1, forward strand.
AGGGTTAGGGTTAGGGTTAGGGTTAGGGTTAGGGTTAGGGTTAGGGTTAGGGTTAGGGTTAGGGTTAGGGTTAGGGTTAGGGTTAGGGTTAGGGTTAGGGTTAGGGTTAGGGTTAGGGTTAGGGTTAGGGTTAGGGTTAGGGTTAGGGTTAGGGTTAGGGTTAGGGTTAGGGTTAGGGTTAGGGTTAGGGTTAGGGTTAGGGTTAGGGTTAGGGTTAGGGTTAGGGTTAGGGTTAGGGTTAGGGTTAGGGTTAGGGTTAGGGTTAGGGTTAGGGTTAGGGTTAGGGTTAGGGTTAGGGTTAGGGTTAGGGTTAGGGTTAGGGTTAGGGTTAGGGTTAGGGTTAGGGTTAGGGTTAGGGTTAGGGTTAGGGTTAGGGTTAGGGTTAGGGTTAGGGTTAGGGTTAGGGTTAGGGTTAGGGTTAGGGTTAGGGTTAGGGTTAGGGTTAGGGTTAGGGTTAGGGTTAGGGTTAGGGTTAGGGTTAGGGTTAGGGTTAGGGTTAGGGTTAGGGTTAGGGTTAGGGTTAGGGTTAGGGTTAGGGTTAGGGTTAGGGTTAGGGTTAGGGTTAGGGTTAGGGTTAGGGTTAGGGTTAGGGTTAGGGTTAGGGTTAGGGTTAGGGTTAGGGTTAGGGTTAGGGTTAGGGTTAGGGTTAGGGTTAGGGTTAGGGTTAGGGTTAGGGTTAGGGTTAGGGTTAGGGTTAGGGTTAGGGTTAGGGTTAGGGTTAGGGTTAGGGTTAGGGTTAGGGTTAGGGTTAGGGTTAGGGTTAGGGTTAGGGTTAGGGTTAGGGTTAGGGTTAGGGTTAGGGTTAGGGTTAGGGTTAGGGTTAGGGTTAGGGTTAGGGTTAGGGTTAGGGTTAGGGTTAGGGTTAGGGTTAGGGTTAGGGTTAGGGTTAGGGTTAGGGTTAGGGTTAGGGTTAGGGTTAGGGTTAGGGTTAGGGTTAGGGTTAGGGTTAGGGTTAGGGTTAGGGTTAGGGTTAGGGTTAGGGTTAGGGTTAGGGTTAGGGTTAGGGTTAGGGTTAGGGTTAGGGTTAGGGTTAGGGTTAGGGTTAGGGTTAGGGTTAGGGTTAGGGTTAGGGTTAGGGTTAGGGTTAGGGTTAGGGTTAGGGTTAGGGTTAGGGTTAGGGTTAGGGTTAGGGTTAGGGTTAGGGTTAGGGTTAGGGTTAGGGTTAGGGTTAGGGTTAGGGTTAGGGTTAGGGTTAGGGTTAGGGTTAGGGTTAGGGTTAGGGTTAGGGTTAGGGTTAGGGTTAGGGTTAGGGTTAGGGTTAGGGTTAGGGTTAGGGTTAGGGTTAGGGTTAGGGTTAGGGTTAGGGTTAGGGTTAGGGTTAGGGTTAGGGTTAGGGTTAGGGTTAGGGTTAGGGTTAGGGTTAGGGTTAGGGTTAGGGTTAGGGTTAGGGTTAGGGTTAGGGTTAGGGTTAGGGTTAGGGTTAGGGTTAGGGTTAGGGTTAGGGTTAGGGTTAGGGTTAGGGTTAGGGTTAGGGTTAGGGTTAGGGTTAGGGTTAGGGTTAGGGTTAGGGTTAGGGTTAGGGTTAGGGTTAGGGTTAGGGTTAGGGTTAGGGTTAGGGTTAGGGTTAGGGTTAGGGTTAGGGTTAGGGTTAGGGTTAGGGTTAGGGTTAGGGTTAGGGTTAGGGTTAGGGTTAGGGTTAGGGTTAGGGTTAGGGTTAGGGTTAGGGTTAGGGTTAGGGTTAGGGTTAGGGTTAGGGTTAGGGTTAGGGTTAGGGTTAGGGTTAGGGTTAGGGTTAGGGTTAGGGTTAGGGTTAGGGTTAGGGTTAGGGTTAGGGTTAGGGTTAGGGTTAGGGTTAGGGTTAGGGTTAGGGTTAGGGTTAGGGTTAGGGTTAGGGTTAGGGTTAGGGTTAGGGTTAGGGTTAGGGTTAGGGTTAGGGTTAGGGTTAGGGTTAGGGTTAGGGTTAGGGTTAGGGTTAGGGTTAGGGTTAGGGTTAGGGTTAGGGTTAGGGTTAGGGTTAGGGTTAGGGTTAGGGTTAGGGTTAGGGTTAGGGTTAGGGTTAGGGTTAGGGTTAGGGTTAGGGTTAGGGTTAGGGTTAGGGTTAGGGTTAGGGTTAGGGTTAGGGTTAGGGTTAGGGTTAGGGTTAGGGTTAGGGTTAGGGTTAGGGTTAGGGTTAGGGTTAGGGTTAGGGTTAGGGTTAGGGTTAGGGTTAGGGTTAGGGTTAGGGTTAGGGTTAGGGTTAGGGTTAGGGTTAGGGTTAGGGTTAGGGTTAGGGTTAGGGTTAGGGTTAGGGTTAGGGTTAGGGTTAGGGTTAGGGTTAGGGTTAGGGTTAGGGTTAGGGTTAGGGTTAGGGTTAGGGTTAGGGTTAGGGTTAGGGTTAGGGTTAGGGTTAGGGTTAGGGTTAGGGTTAGGGTTAGGGTTAGGGTTAGGGTTAGGGTTAGGGTTAGGGTTAGGGTTAGGGTTAGGGTTAGGGTTAGGGTTAGGGTTAGGGTTAGGGTTAGGGTTAGGGTTAGGGTTAGGGTTAGGGTTAGGGTTAGGGTTAGGGTTAGGGTTAGGGTTAGGGTTAGGGTTAGGGTTAGGGTTAGGGTTAGGGTTAGGGTTAGGGTTAGGGTTAGGGTTAGGGTTAGGGTTAGGGTTAGGGTTAGGGTTAGGGTTAGGGTTAGGGTTAGGGTTAGGGTTAGGGTTAGGGTTAGGGTTAGGGTTAGGGTTAGGGTTAGGGTTAGGGTTAGGGTTAGGGTTAGGGTTAGGGTTAGGGTTAGGGTTAGGGTTAGGGTTAGGGTTAGGGTTAGGGTTAGGGTTAGGGTTAGGGTTAGGGTTAGGGTTAGGGTTAGGGTTAGGGTTAGGGTTAGGGTTAGGGTTAGGGTTAGGGTTAGGGTTAGGGTTAGGGTTAGGGTTAGGGTTAGGGTTAGGGTTAGGGTTAGGGTTAGGGTTAGGGTTAGGGTTAGGGTTAGGGTTAGGGTTAGGGTTAGGGTTAGGGTTAGGGTTAGGGTTAGGGTTAGGGTTAGGGTTAGGGTTAGGGTTAGGGTTAGGGTTAGGGTTAGGGTTAGGGTTAGGGTTAGGGTTAGGGTTAGGGTTAGGGTTAGGGTTAGGGTTAGGGTTAGGGTTAGGGTTAGGGTTAGGGTTAGGGTTAGGGTTAGGGTTAGGGTTAGGGTTAGGGTTAGGGTTAGGGTTAGGGTTAGGGTTAGGGTTAGGGTTAGGGTTAGGGTTAGGGTTAGGGTTAGGGTTAGGGTTAGGGTTAGGGTTAGGGTTAGGGTTAGGGTTAGGGTTAGGGTTAGGGTTAGGGTTAGGGTTAGGGTTAGGGTTAGGGTTAGGGTTAGGGTTAGGGTTAGGGTTAGGGTTAGGGTTAGGGTTAGGGTTAGGGTTAGGGTTAGGGTTAGGGTTAGGGTTAGGGTTAGGGTTAGGGTTAGGGTTAGGGTTAGGGTTAGGGTTAGGGTTAGGGTTAGGGTTAGGGTTAGGGTTAGGGTTAGGGTTAGGGTTAGGGTTAGGGTTAGGGTTAGGGTTAGGGTTAGGGTTAGGGTTAGGGTTAGGGTTAGGGTTAGGGTTAGGGTTAGGGTTAGGGTTAGGGTTAGGGTTAGGGTTAGGGTTAGGGTTAGGGTTAGGGTTAGGGTTAGGGTTAGGGTTAGGGTTAGGGTTAGGGTTAGGGTTAGGGTTAGGGTTAGGGTTAGGGTTAGGGTTAGGGTTAGGGTTAGGGTTAGGGTTAGGGTTAGGGTTAGGGTTAGGGTTAGGGTTAGGGTTAGGGTTAGGGTTAGGGTTAGGGTTAGGGTTAGGGTTAGGGTTAGGGTTAGGGTTAGGGTTAGGGTTAGGGTTAGGGTTAGGGTTAGGGTTAGGGTTAGGGTTAGGGTTAGGGTTAGGGTTAGGGTTAGGGTTAGGGTTAGGGTTAGGGTTAGGGTTAGGGTTAGGGTTAGGGTTAGGGTTAGGGTTAGGGTTAGGGTTAGGGTTAGGGTTAGGGTTAGGGTTAGGGTTAGGGTTAGGGTTAGGGTTAGGGTTAGGGTTAGGGTTAGGGTTAGGGTTAGGGTTAGGGTTAGGGTTAGGGTTAGGGTTAGGGTTAGGGTTAGGGTTAGGGTTAGGGTTAGGGTTAGGGTTAGGGTTAGGGTTAGGGTTAGGGTTAGGGTTAGGGTTAGGGTTAGGGTTAGGGTTAGGGTTAGGGTTAGGGTTAGGGTTAGGGTTAGGGTTAGGGTTAGGGTTAGGGTTAGGGTTAGGGTTAGGGTTAGGGTTAGGGTTAGGGTTAGGGTTAGGGTTAGGGTTAGGGTTAGGGTTAGGGTTAGGGTTAGGGTTAGGGTTAGGGTTAGGGTTAGGGTTAGGGTTAGGGTTAGGGTTAGGGTTAGGGTTAGGGTTAGGGTTAGGGTTAGGGTTAGGGTTAGGGTTAGGGTTAGGGTTAGGGTTAGGGTTAGGGTTAGGGTTAGGGTTAGGGTTAGGGTTAGGGTTAGGGTTAGGGTTAGGGTTAGGGTTAGGGTTAGGGTTAGGGTTAGGGTTAGGGTTAGGGTTAGGGTTAGGGTTAGGGTTAGGGTTAGGGTTAGGGTTAGGGTTAGGGTTAGGGTTAGGGTTAGGGTTAGGGTTAGGGTTAGGGTTAGGGTTAGGGTTAGGGTTAGGGTTAGGGTTAGGGTTAGGGTTAGGGTTAGGGTTAGGGTTAGGGTTAGGGTTAGGGTTAGGGTTAGGGTTAGGGTTAGGGTTAGGGTTAGGGTTAGGGTTAGGGTTAGGGTTAGGGTTAGGGTTAGGGTTAGGGTTAGGGTTAGGGTTAGGGTTAGGGTTAGGGTTAGGGTTAGGGTTAGGGTTAGGGTTAGGGTTAGGGTTAGGGTTAGGGTTAGGGTTAGGGTTAGGGTTAGGGTTAGGGTTAGGGTTAGGGTTAGGGTTAGGGTTAGGGTTAGGGTTAGGGTTAGGGTTAGGGTTAGGGTTAGGGTTAGGGTTAGGGTTAGGGTTAGGGTTAGGGTTAGGGTTAGGGTTAGGGTTAGGGTTAGGGTTAGGGTTAGGGTTAGGGTTAGGGTTAGGGTTAGGGTTAGGGTTAGGGTTAGGGTTAGGGTTAGGGTTAGGGTTAGGGTTAGGGTTAGGGTTAGGGTTAGGGTTAGGGTTAGGGTTAGGGTTAGGGTTAGGGTTAGGGTTAGGGTTAGGGTTAGGGTTAGGGTTAGGGTTAGGGTTAGGGTTAGGGTTAGGGTTAGGGTTAGGGTTAGGGTTAGGGTTAGGGTTAGGGTTAGGGTTAGGGTTAGGGTTAGGGTTAGGGTTAGGGTTAGGGTTAGGGTTAGGGTTAGGGTTAGGGTTAGGGTTAGGGTTAGGGTTAGGGTTAGGGTTAGGGTTAGGGTTAGGGTTAGGGTTAGGGTTAGGGTTAGGGTTAGGGTTAGGGTTAGGGTTAGGGTTAGGGTTAGGGTTAGGGTTAGGGTTAGGGTTAGGGTTAGGGTTAGGGTTAGGGTTAGGGTTAGGGTTAGGGTTAGGGTTAGGGTTAGGGTTAGGGTTAGGGTTAGGGTTAGGGTTAGGGTTAGGGTTAGGGTTAGGGTTAGGGTTAGGGTTAGGGTTAGGGTTAGGGTTAGGGTTAGGGTTAGGGTTAGGGTTAGGGTTAGGGTTAGGGTTAGGGTTAGGGTTAGGGTTAGGGTTAGGGTTAGGGTTAGGGTTAGGGTTAGGGTTAGGGTTAGGGTTAGGGTTAGGGTTAGGGTTAGGGTTAGGGTTAGGGTTAGGGTTAGGGTTAGGGTTAGGGTTAGGGTTAGGGTTAGGGTTAGGGTTAGGGTTAGGGTTAGGGTTAGGGTTAGGGTTAGGGTTAGGGTTAGGGTTAGGGTTAGGGTTAGGGTTAGGGTTAGGGTTAGGGTTAGGGTTAGGGTTAGGGTTAGGGTTAGGGTTAGGGTTAGGGTTAGGGTTAGGGTTAGGGTTAGGGTTAGGGTTAGGGTTAGGGTTAGGGTTAGGGTTAGGGTTAGGGTTAGGGTTAGGGTTAGGGTTAGGGTTAGGGTTAGGGTTAGGGTTAGGGTTAGGGTTAGGGTTAGGGTTAGGGTTAGGGTTAGGGTTAGGGTTAGGGTTAGGGTTAGGGTTAGGGTTAGGGTTAGGGTTAGGGTTAGGGTTAGGGTTAGGGTTAGGGTTAGGGTTAGGGTTAGGGTTAGGGTTAGGGTTAGGGTTAGGGTTAGGGTTAGGGTTAGGGTTAGGGTTAGGGTTAGGGTTAGGGTTAGGGTTAGGGTTAGGGTTAGGGTTAGGGTTAGGGTTAGGGTTAGGGTTAGGGTTAGGGTTAGGGTTAGGGTTAGGGTTAGGGTTAGGGTTAGGGTTAGGGTTAGGGTTAGGGTTAGGGTTAGGGTTAGGGTTAGGGTTAGGGTTAGGGTTAGGGTTAGGGTTAGGGTTAGGGTTAGGGTTAGGGTTAGGGTTAGGGTTAGGGTTAGGGTTAGGGTTAGGGTTAGGGTTAGGGTTAGGGTTAGGGTTAGGGTTAGGGTTAGGGTTAGGGTTAGGGTTAGGGTTAGGGTTAGGGTTAGGGTTAGGGTTAGGGTTAGGGTTAGGGTTAGGGTTAGGGTTAGGGTTAGGGTTAGGGTTAGGGTTAGGGTTAGGGTTAGGGTTAGGGTTAGGGTTAGGGTTAGGGTTAGGGTTAGGGTTAGGGTTAGGGTTAGGGTTAGGGTTAGGGTTAGGGTTAGGGTTAGGGTTAGGGTTAGGGTTAGGGTTAGGGTTAGGGTTAGGGTTAGGGTTAGGGTTAGGGTTAGGGTTAGGGTTAGGGTTAGGGTTAGGGTTAGGGTTAGGGTTAGGGTTAGGGTTAGGGTTAGGGTTAGGGTTAGGGTTAGGGTTAGGGTTAGGGTTAGGGTTAGGGTTAGGGTTAGGGTTAGGGTTAGGGTTAGGGTTAGGGTTAGGGTTAGGGTTAGGGTTAGGGTTAGGGTTAGGGTTAGGGTTAGGGTTAGGGTTAGGGTTAGGGTTAGGGTTAGGGTTAGGGTTAGGGTTAGGGTTAGGGTTAGGGTTAGGGTTAGGGTTAGGGTTAGGGTTAGGGTTAGGGTTAGGGTTAGGGTTAGGGTTAGGGTTAGGGTTAGGGTTAGGGTTAGGGTTAGGGTTAGGGTTAGGGTTAGGGTTAGGGTTAGGGTTAGGGTTAGGGTTAGGGTTAGGGTTAGGGTTAGGGTTAGGGTTAGGGTTAGGGTTAGGGTTAGGGTTAGGGTTAGGGTTAGGGTTAGGGTTAGGGTTAGGGTTAGGGTTAGGGTTAGGGTTAGGGTTAGGGTTAGGGTTAGGGTTAGGGTTAGGGTTAGGGTTAGGGTTAGGGTTAGGGTTAGGGTTAGGGTTAGGGTTAGGGTTAGGGTTAGGGTTAGGGTTAGGGTTAGGGTTAGGGTTAGGGTTAGGGTTAGGGTTAGGGTTAGGGTTAGGGTTAGGGTTAGGGTTAGGGTTAGGGTTAGGGTTAGGGTTAGGGTTAGGGTTAGGGTTAGGGTTAGGGTTAGGGTTAGGGTTAGGGTTAGGGTTAGGGTTAGGGTTAGGGTTAGGGTTAGGGTTAGGGTTAGGGTTAGGGTTAGGGTTAGGGTTAGGGTTAGGGTTAGGGTTAGGGTTAGGGTTAGGGTTAGGGTTAGGGTTAGGGTTAGGGTTAGGGTTAGGGTTAGGGTTAGGGTTAGGGTTAGGGTTAGGGTTAGGGTTAGGGTTAGGGTTAGGGTTAGGGTTAGGGTTAGGGTTAGGGTTAGGGTTAGGGTTAGGGTTAGGGTTAGGGTTAGGGTTAGGGTTAGGGTTAGGGTTAGGGTTAGGGTTAGGGTTAGGGTTAGGGTTAGGGTTAGGGTTAGGGTTAGGGTTAGGGTTAGGGTTAGGGTTAGGGTTAGGGTTAGGGTTAGGGTTAGGGTTAGGGTTAGGGTTAGGGTTAGGGTTAGGGTTAGGGTTAGGGTTAGGGTTAGGGTTAGGGTTAGGGTTAGGGTTAGGGTTAGGGTTAGGGTTAGGGTTAGGGTTAGGGTTAGGGTTAGGGTTAGGGTTAGGGTTAGGGTTAGGGTTAGGGTTAGGGTTAGGGTTAGGGTTAGGGTTAGGGTTAGGGTTAGGGTTAGGGTTAGGGTTAGGGTTAGGGTTAGGGTTAGGGTTAGGGTTAGGGTTAGGGTTAGGGTTAGGGTTAGGGTTAGGGTTAGGGTTAGGGTTAGGGTTAGGGTTAGGGTTAGGGTTAGGGTTAGGGTTAGGGTTAGGGTTAGGGTTAGGGTTAGGGTTAGGGTTAGGGTTAGGGTTAGGGTTAGGGTTAGGGTTAGGGTTAGGGTTAGGGTTAGGGTTAGGGTTAGGGTTAGGGTTAGGGTTAGGGTTAGGGTTAGGGTTAGGGTTAGGGTTAGGGTTAGGGTTAGGGTTAGGGTTAGGGTTAGGGTTAGGGTTAGGGTTAGGGTTAGGGTTAGGGTTAGGGTTAGGGTTAGGGTTAGGGTTAGGGTTAGGGTTAGGGTTAGGGTTAGGGTTAGGGTTAGGGTTAGGGTTAGGGTTAGGGTTAGGGTTAGGGTTAGGGTTAGGGTTAGGGTTAGGGTTAGGGTTAGGGTTAGGGTTAGGGTTAGGGTTAGGGTTAGGGTTAGGGTTAGGGTTAGGGTTAGGGTTAGGGTTAGGGTTAGGGTTAGGGTTAGGGTTAGGGTTAGGGTTAGGGTTAGGGTTAGGGTTAGGGTTAGGGTTAGGGTTAGGGTTAGGGTTAGGGTTAGGGTTAGGGTTAGGGTTAGGGTTAGGGTTAGGGTTAGGGTTAGGGTTAGGGTTAGGGTTAGGGTTAGGGTTAGGGTTAGGGTTAGGGTTAGGGTTAGGGTTAGGGTTAGGGTTAGGGTTAGGGTTAGGGTTAGGGTTAGGGTTAGGGTTAGGGTTAGGGTTAGGGTTAGGGTTAGGGTTAGGGTTAGGGTTAGGGTTAGGGTTAGGGTTAGGGTTAGGGTTAGGGTTAGGGTTAGGGTTAGGGTTAGGGTTAGGGTTAGGGTTAGGGTTAGGGTTAGGGTTAGGGTTAGGGTTAGGGTTAGGGTTAGGGTTAGGGTTAGGGTTAGGGTTAGGGTTAGGGTTAGGGTTAGGGTTAGGGTTAGGGTTAGGGTTAGGGTTAGGGTTAGGGTTAGGGTTAGGGTTAGGGTTAGGGTTAGGGTTAGGGTTAGGGTTAGGGTTAGGGTTAGGGTTAGGGTTAGGGTTAGGGTTAGGGTTAGGGTTAGGGTTAGGGTTAGGGTTAGGGTTAGGGTTAGGGTTAGGGTTAGGGTTAGGGTTAGGGTTAGGGTTAGGGTTAGGGTTAGGGTTAGGGTTAGGGTTAGGGTTAGGGTTAGGGTTAGGGTTAGGGTTAGGGTTAGGGTTAGGGTTAGGGTTAGGGTTAGGGTTAGGGTTAGGGTTAGGGTTAGGGTTAGGGTTAGGGTTAGGGTTAGGGTTAGGGTTAGGGTTAGGGTTAGGGTTAGGGTTAGGGTTAGGGTTAGGGTTAGGGTTAGGGTTAGGGTTAGGGTTAGGGTTAGGGTTAGGGTTAGGGTTAGGGTTAGGGTTAGGGTTAGGGTTAGGGTTAGGGTTAGGGTTAGGGTTAGGGTTAGGGTTAGGGTTAGGGTTAGGGTTAGGGTTAGGGTTAGGGTTAGGGTTAGGGTTAGGGTTAGGGTTAGGGTTAGGGTTAGGGTTAGGGTTAGGGTTAGGGTTAGGGTTAGGGTTAGGGTTAGGGTTAGGGTTAGGGTTAGGGTTAGGGTTAGGGTTAGGGTTAGGGTTAGGGTTAGGGTTAGGGTTAGGGTTAGGGTTAGGGTTAGGGTTAGGGTTAGGGTTAGGGTTAGGGTTAGGGTTAGGGTTAGGGTTAGGGTTAGGGTTAGGGTTAGGGTTAGGGTTAGGGTTAGGGTTAGGGTTAGGGTTAGGGTTAGGGTTAGGGTTAGGGTTAGGGTTAGGGTTAGGGTTAGGGTTAGGGTTAGGGTTAGGGTTAGGGTTAGGGTTAGGGTTAGGGTTAGGGTTAGGGTTAGGGTTAGGGTTAGGGTTAGGGTTAGGGTTAGGGTTAGGGTTAGGGTTAGGGTTAGGGTTAGGGTTAGGGTTAGGGTTAGGGTTAGGGTTAGGGTTAGGGTTAGGGTTAGGGTTAGGGTTAGGGTTAGGGTTAGGGTTAGGGTTAGGGTTAGGGTTAGGGTTAGGGTTAGGGTTAGGGTTAGGGTTAGGGTTAGGGTTAGGGTTAGGGTTAGGGTTAGGGTTAGGGTTAGGGTTAGGGTTAGGGTTAGGGTTAGGGTTAGGGTTAGGGTTAGGGTTAGGGTTAGGGTTAGGGTTAGGGTTAGGGTTAGGGTTAGGGTTAGGGTTAGGGTTAGGGTTAGGGTTAGGGTTAGGGTTAGGGTTAGGGTTAGGGTTAGGGTTAGGGTTAGGGTTAGGGTTAGGGTTAGGGTTAGGGTTAGGGTTAGGGTTAGGGTTAGGGTTAGGGTTAGGGTTAGGGTTAGGGTTAGGGTTAGGGTTAGGGTTAGGGTTAGGGTTAGGGTTAGGGTTAGGGTTAGGGTTAGGGTTAGGGTTAGGGTTAGGGTTAGGGTTAGGGTTAGGGTTAGGGTTAGGGTTAGGGTTAGGGTTAGGGTTAGGGTTAGGGTTAGGGTTAGGGTTAGGGTTAGGGTTAGGGTTAGGGTTAGGGTTAGGGTTAGGGTTAGGGTTAGGGTTAGGGTTAGGGTTAGGGTTAGGGTTAGGGTTAGGGTTAGGGTTAGGGTTAGGGTTAGGGTTAGGGTTAGGGTTAGGGTTAGGGTTAGGGTTAGGGTTAGGGTTAGGGTTAGGGTTAGGGTTAGGGTTAGGGTTAGGGTTAGGGTTAGGGTTAGGGTTAGGGTTAGGGTTAGGGTTAGGGTTAGGGTTAGGGTTAGGGTTAGGGTTAGGGTTAGGGTTAGGGTTAGGGTTAGGGTTAGGGTTAGGGTTAGGGTTAGGGTTAGGGTTAGGGTTAGGGTTAGGGTTAGGGTTAGGGTTAGGGTTAGGGTTAGGGTTAGGGTTAGGGTTAGGGTTAGGGTTAGGGTTAGGGTTAGGGTTAGGGTTAGGGTTAGGGTTAGGGTTAGGGTTAGGGTTAGGGTTAGGGTTAGGGTTAGGGTTAGGGTTAGGGTTAGGGTTAGGGTTAGGGTTAGGGTTAGGGTTAGGGTTAGGGTTAGGGTTAGGGTTAGGGTTAGGGTTAGGGTTAGGGTTAGGGTTAGGGTTAGGGTTAGGGTTAGGGTTAGGGTTAGGGTTAGGGTTAGGGTTAGGGTTAGGGTTAGGGTTAGGGTTAGGGTTAGGGTTAGGGTTAGGGTTAGGGTTAGGGTTAGGGTTAGGGTTAGGGTTAGGGTTAGGGTTAGGGTTAGGGTTAGGGTTAGGGTTAGGGTTAGGGTTAGGGTTAGGGTTAGGGTTAGGGTTAGGGTTAGGGTTAGGGTTAGGGTTAGGGTTAGGGTTAGGGTTAGGGTTAGGGTTAGGGTTAGGGTTAGGGTTAGGGTTAGGGTTAGGGTTAGGGTTAGGGTTAGGGTTAGGGTTAGGGTTAGGGTTAGGGTTAGGGTTAGGGTTAGGGTTAGGGTTAGGGTTAGGGTTAGGGTTAGGGTTAGGGTTAGGGTTAGGGTTAGGGTTAGGGTTAGGGTTAGGGTTAGGGTTAGGGTTAGGGTTAGGGTTAGGGTTAGGGTTAGGGTTAGGGTTAGGGTTAGGGTTAGGGTTAGGGTTAGGGTTAGGGTTAGGGTTAGGGTTAGGGTTAGGGTTAGGGTTAGGGTTAGGGTTAGGGTTAGGGTTAGGGTTAGGGTTAGGGTTAGGGTTAGGGTTAGGGTTAGGGTTAGGGTTAGGGTTAGGGTTAGGGTTAGGGTTAGGGTTAGGGTTAGGGTTAGGGTTAGGGTTAGGGTTAGGGTTAGGGTTAGGGTTAGGGTTAGGGTTAGGGTTAGGGTTAGGGTTAGGGTTAGGGTTAGGGTTAGGGTTAGGGTTAGGGTTAGGGTTAGGGTTAGGGTTAGGGTTAGGGTTAGGGTTAGGGTTAGGGTTAGGGTTAGGGTTAGGGTTAGGGTTAGGGTTAGGGTTAGGGTTAGGGTTAGGGTTAGGGTTAGGGTTAGGGTTAGGGTTAGGGTTAGGGTTAGGGTTAGGGTTAGGGTTAGGGTTAGGGTTAGGGTTAGGGTTAGGGTTAGGGTTAGGGTTAGGGTTAGGGTTAGGGTTAGGGTTAGGGTTAGGGTTAGGGTTAGGGTTAGGGTTAGGGTTAGGGTTAGGGTTAGGGTTAGGGTTAGGGTTAGGGTTAGGGTTAGGGTTAGGGTTAGGGTTAGGGTTAGGGTTAGGGTTAGGGTTAGGGTTAGGGTTAGGGTTAGGGTTAGGGTTAGGGTTAGGGTTAGGGTTAGGGTTAGGGTTAGGGTTAGGGTTAGGGTTAGGGTTAGGGTTAGGGTTAGGGTTAGGGTTAGGGTTAGGGTTAGGGTTAGGGTTAGGGTTAGGGTTAGGGTTAGGGTTAGGGTTAGGGTTAGGGTTAGGGTTAGGGTTAGGGTTAGGGTTAGGGTTAGGGTTAGGGTTAGGGTTAGGGTTAGGGTTAGGGTTAGGGTTAGGGTTAGGGTTAGGGTTAGGGTTAGGGTTAGGGTTAGGGTTAGGGTTAGGGTTAGGGTTAGGGTTAGGGTTAGGGTTAGGGTTAGGGTTAGGGTTAGGGTTAGGGTTAGGGTTAGGGTTAGGGTTAGGGTTAGGGTTAGGGTTAGGGTTAGGGTTAGGGTTAGGGTTAGGGTTAGGGTTAGGGTTAGGGTTAGGGTTAGGGTTAGGGTTAGGGTTAGGGTTAGGGTTAGGGTTAGGGTTAGGGTTAGGGTTAGGGTTAGGGTTAGGGTTAGGGTTAGGGTTAGGGTTAGGGTTAGGGTTAGGGTTAGGGTTAGGGTTAGGGTTAGGGTTAGGGTTAGGGTTAGGGTTAGGGTTAGGGTTAGGGTTAGGGTTAGGGTTAGGGTTAGGGTTAGGGTTAGGGTTAGGGTTAGGGTTAGGGTTAGGGTTAGGGTTAGGGTTAGGGTTAGGGTTAGGGTTAGGGTTAGGGTTAGGGTTAGGGTTAGGGTTAGGGTTAGGGTTAGGGTTAGGGTTAGGGTTAGGGTTAGGGTTAGGGTTAGGGTTAGGGTTAGGGTTAGGGTTAGGGTTAGGGTTAGGGTTAGGGTTAGGGTTAGGGTTAGGGTTAGGGTTAGGGTTAGGGTTAGGGTTAGGGTTAGGGTTAGGGTTAGGGTTAGGGTTAGGGTTAGGGTTAGGGTTAGGGTTAGGGTTAGGGTTAGGGTTAGGGTTAGGGTTAGGGTTAGGGTTAGGGTTAGGGTTAGGGTTAGGGTTAGGGTTAGGGTTAGGGTTAGGGTTAGGGTTAGGGTTAGGGTTAGGGTTAGGGTTAGGGTTAGGGTTAGGGTTAGGGTTAGGGTTAGGGTTAGGGTTAGGGTTAGGGTTAGGGTTAGGGTTAGGGTTAGGGTTAGGGTTAGGGTTAGGGTTAGGGTTAGGGTTAGGGTTAGGGTTAGGGTTAGGGTTAGGGTTAGGGTTAGGGTTAGGGTTAGGGTTAGGGTTAGGGTTAGGGTTAGGGTTAGGGTTAGGGTTAGGGTTAGGGTTAGGGTTAGGGTTAGGGTTAGGGTTAGGGTTAGGGTTAGGGTTAGGGTTAGGGTTAGGGTTAGGGTTAGGGTTAGGGTTAGGGTTAGGGTTAGGGTTAGGGTTAGGGTTAGGGTTAGGGTTAGGGTTAGGGTTAGGGTTAGGGTTAGGGTTAGGGTTAGGGTTAGGGTTAGGGTTAGGGTTAGGGTTAGGGTTAGGGTTAGGGTTAGGGTTAGGGTTAGGGTTAGGGTTAGGGTTAGGGTTAGGGTTAGGGTTAGGGTTAGGGTTAGGGTTAGGGTTAGGGTTAGGGTTAGGGTTAGGGTTAGGGTTAGGGTTAGGGTTAGGGTTAGGGTTAGGGTTAGGGTTAGGGTTAGGGTTAGGGTTAGGGTTAGGGTTAGGGTTAGGGTTAGGGTTAGGGTTAGGGTTAGGGTTAGGGTTAGGGTTAGGGTTAGGGTTAGGGTTAGGGTTAGGGTTAGGGTTAGGGTTAGGGTTAGGGTTAGGGTTAGGGTTAGGGTTAGGGTTAGGGTTAGGGTTAGGGTTAGGGTTAGGGTTAGGGTTAGGGTTAGGGTTAGGGTTAGGGTTAGGGTTAGGGTTAGGGTTAGGGTTAGGGTTAGGGTTAGGGTTAGGGTTAGGGTTAGGGTTAGGGTTAGGGTTAGGGTTAGGGTTAGGGTTAGGGTTAGGGTTAGGGTTAGGGTTAGGGTTAGGGTTAGGGTTAGGGTTAGGGTTAGGGTTAGGGTTAGGGTTAGGGTTAGGGTTAGGGTTAGGGTTAGGGTTAGGGTTAGGGTTAGGGTTAGGGTTAGGGTTAGGGTTAGGGTTAGGGTTAGGGTTAGGGTTAGGGTTAGGGTTAGGGTTAGGGTTAGGGTTAGGGTTAGGGTTAGGGTTAGGGTTAGGGTTAGGGTTAGGGTTAGGGTTAGGGTTAGGGTTAGGGTTAGGGTTAGGGTTAGGGTTAGGGTTAGGGTTAGGGTTAGGGTTAGGGTTAGGGTTAGGGTTAGGGTTAGGGTTAGGGTTAGGGTTAGGGTTAGGGTTAGGGTTAGGGTTAGGGTTAGGGTTAGGGTTAGGGTTAGGGTTAGGGTTAGGGTTAGGGTTAGGGTTAGGGTTAGGGTTAGGGTTAGGGTTAGGGTTAGGGTTAGGGTTAGGGTTAGGGTTAGGGTTAGGGTTAGGGTTAGGGTTAGGGTTAGGGTTAGGGTTAGGGTTAGGGTTAGGGTTAGGGTTAGGGTTAGGGTTAGGGTTAGGGTTAGGGTTAGGGTTAGGGTTAGGGTTAGGGTTAGGGTTAGGGTTAGGGTTAGGGTTAGGGTTAGGGTTAGGGTTAGGGTTAGGGTTAGGGTTAGGGTTAGGGTTAGGGTTAGGGTTAGGGTTAGGGTTAGGGTTAGGGTTAGGGTTAGGGTTAGGGTTAGGGTTAGGGTTAGGGTTAGGGTTAGGGTTAGGGTTAGGGTTAGGGTTAGGGTTAGGGTTAGGGTTAGGGTTAGGGTTAGGGTTAGGGTTAGGGTTAGGGTTAGGGTTAGGGTTAGGGTTAGGGTTAGGGTTAGGGTTAGGGTTAGGGTTAGGGTTAGGGTTAGGGTTAGGGTTAGGGTTAGGGTTAGGGTTAGGGTTAGGGTTAGGGTTAGGGTTAGGGTTAGGGTTAGGGTTAGGGTTAGGGTTAGGGTTAGGGTTAGGGTTAGGGTTAGGGTTAGGGTTAGGGTTAGGGTTAGGGTTAGGGTTAGGGTTAGGGTTAGGGTTAGGGTTAGGGTTAGGGTTAGGGTTAGGGTTAGGGTTAGGGTTAGGGTTAGGGTTAGGGTTAGGGTTAGGGTTAGGGTTAGGGTTAGGGTTAGGGTTAGGGTTAGGGTTAGGGTTAGGGTTAGGGTTAGGGTTAGGGTTAGGGTTAGGGTTAGGGTTAGGGTTAGGGTTAGGGTTAGGGTTAGGGTTAGGGTTAGGGTTAGGGTTAGGGTTAGGGTTAGGGTTAGGGTTAGGGTTAGGGTTAGGGTTAGGGTTAGGGTTAGGGTTAGGGTTAGGGTTAGGGTTAGGGTTAGGGTTAGGGTTAGGGTTAGGGTTAGGGTTAGGGTTAGGGTTAGGGTTAGGGTTAGGGTTAGGGTTAGGGTTAGGGTTAGGGTTAGGGTTAGGGTTAGGGTTAGGGTTAGGGTTAGGGTTAGGGTTAGGGTTAGGGTTAGGGTTAGGGTTAGGGTTAGGGTTAGGGTTAGGGTTAGGGTTAGGGTTAGGGTTAGGGTTAGGGTTAGGGTTAGGGTTAGGGTTAGGGTTAGGGTTAGGGTTAGGGTTAGGGTTAGGGTTAGGGTTAGGGTTAGGGTTAGGGTTAGGGTTAGGGTTAGGGTTAGGGTTAGGGTTAGGGTTAGGGTTAGGGTTAGGGTTAGGGTTAGGGTTAGGGTTAGGGTTAGGGTTAGGGTTAGGGTTAGGGTTAGGGTTAGGGTTAGGGTTAGGGTTAGGGTTAGGGTTAGGGTTAGGGTTAGGGTTAGGGTTAGGGTTAGGGTTAGGGTTAGGGTTAGGGTTAGGGTTAGGGTTAGGGTTAGGGTTAGGGTTAGGGTTAGGGTTAGGGTTAGGGTTAGGGTTAGGGTTAGGGTTAGGGTTAGGGTTAGGGTTAGGGTTAGGGTTAGGGTTAGGGTTAGGGTTAGGGTTAGGGTTAGGGTTAGGGTTAGGGTTAGGGTTAGGGTTAGGGTTAGGGTTAGGGTTAGGGTTAGGGTTAGGGTTAGGGTTAGGGTTAGGGTTAGGGTTAGGGTTAGGGTTAGGGTTAGGGTTAGGGTTAGGGTTAGGGTTAGGGTTAGGGTTAGGGTTAGGGTTAGGGTTAGGGTTAGGGTTAGGGTTAGGGTTAGGGTTAGGGTTAGGGTTAGGGTTAGGGTTAGGGTTAGGGTTAGGGTTAGGGTTAGGGTTAGGGTTAGGGTTAGGGTTAGGGTTAGGGTTAGGGTTAGGGTTAGGGTTAGGGTTAGGGTTAGGGTTAGGGTTAGGGTTAGGGTTAGGGTTAGGGTTAGGGTTAGGGTTAGGGTTAGGGTTAGGGTTAGGGTTAGGGTTAGGGTTAGGGTTAGGGTTAGGGTTAGGGTTAGGGTTAGGGTTAGGGTTAGGGTTAGGGTTAGGGTTAGGGTTAGGGTTAGGGTTAGGGTTAGGGTTAGGGTTAGGGTTAGGGTTAGGGTTAGGGTTAGGGTTAGGGTTAGGGTTAGGGTTAGGGTTAGGGTTAGGGTTAGGGTTAGGGTTAGGGTTAGGGTTAGGGTTAGGGTTAGGGTTAGGGTTAGGGTTAGGGTTAGGGTTAGGGTTAGGGTTAGGGTTAGGGTTAGGGTTAGGGTTAGGGTTAGGGTTAGGGTTAGGGTTAGGGTTAGGGTTAGGGTTAGGGTTAGGGTTAGGGTTAGGGTTAGGGTTAGGGTTAGGGTTAGGGTTAGGGTTAGGGTTAGGGTTAGGGTTAGGGTTAGGGTTAGGGTTAGGGTTAGGGTTAGGGTTAGGGTTAGGGTTAGGGTTAGGGTTAGGGTTAGGGTTAGGGTTAGGGTTAGGGTTAGGGTTAGGGTTAGGGTTAGGGTTAGGGTTAGGGTTAGGGTTAGGGTTAGGGTTAGGGTTAGGGTTAGGGTTAGGGTTAGGGTTAGGGTTAGGGTTAGGGTTAGGGTTAGGGTTAGGGTTAGGGTTAGGGTTAGGGTTAGGGTTAGGGTTAGGGTTAGGGTTAGGGTTAGGGTTAGGGTTAGGGTTAGGGTTAGGGTTAGGGTTAGGGTTAGGGTTAGGGTTAGGGTTAGGGTTAGGGTTAGGGTTAGGGTTAGGGTTAGGGTTAGGGTTAGGGTTAGGGTTAGGGTTAGGGTTAGGGTTAGGGTTAGGGTTAGGGTTAGGGTTAGGGTTAGGGTTAGGGTTAGGGTTAGGGTTAGGGTTAGGGTTAGGGTTAGGGTTAGGGTTAGGGTTAGGGTTAGGGTTAGGGTTAGGGTTAGGGTTAGGGTTAGGGTTAGGGTTAGGGTTAGGGTTAGGGTTAGGGTTAGGGTTAGGGTTAGGGTTAGGGTTAGGGTTAGGGTTAGGGTTAGGGTTAGGGTTAGGGTTAGGGTTAGGGTTAGGGTTAGGGTTAGGGTTAGGGTTAGGGTTAGGGTTAGGGTTAGGGTTAGGGTTAGGGTTAGGGTTAGGGTTAGGGTTAGGGTTAGGGTTAGGGTTAGGGTTAGGGTTAGGGTTAGGGTTAGGGTTAGGGTTAGGGTTAGGGTTAGGGTTAGGGTTAGGGTTAGGGTTAGGGTTAGGGTTAGGGTTAGGGTTAGGGTTAGGGTTAGGGTTAGGGTTAGGGTTAGGGTTAGGGTTAGGGTTAGGGTTAGGGTTAGGGTTAGGGTTAGGGTTAGGGTTAGGGTTAGGGTTAGGGTTAGGGTTAGGGTTAGGGTTAGGGTTAGGGTTAGGGTTAGGGTTAGGGTTAGGGTTAGGGTTAGGGTTAGGGTTAGGGTTAGGGTTAGGGTTAGGGTTAGGGTTAGGGTTAGGGTTAGGGTTAGGGTTAGGGTTAGGGTTAGGGTTAGGGTTAGGGTTAGGGTTAGGGTTAGGGTTAGGGTTAGGGTTAGGGTTAGGGTTAGGGTTAGGGTTAGGGTTAGGGTTAGGGTTAGGGTTAGGGTTAGGGTTAGGGTTAGGGTTAGGGTTAGGGTTAGGGTTAGGGTTAGGGTTAGGGTTAGGGTTAGGGTTAGGGTTAGGGTTAGGGTTAGGGTTAGGGTTAGGGTTAGGGTTAGGGTTAGGGTTAGGGTTAGGGTTAGGGTTAGGGTTAGGGTTAGGGTTAGGGTTAGGGTTAGGGTTAGGGTTAGGGTTAGGGTTAGGGTTAGGGTTAGGGTTAGGGTTAGGGTTAGGGTTAGGGTTAGGGTTAGGGTTAGGGTTAGGGTTAGGGTTAGGGTTAGGGTTAGGGTTAGGGTTAGGGTTAGGGTTAGGGTTAGGGTTAGGGTTAGGGTTAGGGTTAGGGTTAGGGTTAGGGTTAGGGTTAGGGTTAGGGTTAGGGTTAGGGTTAGGGTTAGGGTTAGGGTTAGGGTTAGGGTTAGGGTTAGGGTTAGGGTTAGGGTTAGGGTTAGGGTTAGGGTTAGGGTTAGGGTTAGGGTTAGGGTTAGGGTTAGGGTTAGGGTTAGGGTTAGGGTTAGGGTTAGGGTTAGGGTTAGGGTTAGGGTTAGGGTTAGGGTTAGGGTTAGGGTTAGGGTTAGGGTTAGGGTTAGGGTTAGGGTTAGGGTTAGGGTTAGGGTTAGGGTTAGGGTTAGGGTTAGGGTTAGGGTTAGGGTTAGGGTTAGGGTTAGGGTTAGGGTTAGGGTTAGGGTTAGGGTTAGGGTTAGGGTTAGGGTTAGGGTTAGGGTTAGGGTTAGGGTTAGGGTTAGGGTTAGGGTTAGGGTTAGGGTTAGGGTTAGGGTTAGGGTTAGGGTTAGGGTTAGGGTTAGGGTTAGGGTTAGGGTTAGGGTTAGGGTTAGGGTTAGGGTTAGGGTTAGGGTTAGGGTTAGGGTTAGGGTTAGGGTTAGGGTTAGGGTTAGGGTTAGGGTTAGGGTTAGGGTTAGGGTTAGGGTTAGGGTTAGGGTTAGGGTTAGGGTTAGGGTTAGGGTTAGGGTTAGGGTTAGGGTTAGGGTTAGGGTTAGGGTTAGGGTTAGGGTTAGGGTTAGGGTTAGGGTTAGGGTTAGGGTTAGGGTTAGGGTTAGGGTTAGGGTTAGGGTTAGGGTTAGGGTTAGGGTTAGGGTTAGGGTTAGGGTTAGGGTTAGGGTTAGGGTTAGGGTTAGGGTTAGGGTTAGGGTTAGGGTTAGGGTTAGGGTTAGGGTTAGGGTTAGGGTTAGGGTTAGGGTTAGGGTTAGGGTTAGGGTTAGGGTTAGGGTTAGGGTTAGGGTTAGGGTTAGGGTTAGGGTTAGGGTTAGGGTTAGGGTTAGGGTTAGGGTTAGGGTTAGGGTTAGGGTTAGGGTTAGGGTTAGGGTTAGGGTTAGGGTTAGGGTTAGGGTTAGGGTTAGGGTTAGGGTTAGGGTTAGGGTTAGGGTTAGGGTTAGGGTTAGGGTTAGGGTTAGGGTTAGGGTTAGGGTTAGGGTTAGGGTTAGGGTTAGGGTTAGGGTTAGGGTTAGGGTTAGGGTTAGGGTTAGGGTTAGGGTTAGGGTTAGGGTTAGGGTTAGGGTTAGGGTTAGGGTTAGGGTTAGGGTTAGGGTTAGGGTTAGGGTTAGGGTTAGGGTTAGGGTTAGGGTTAGGGTTAGGGTTAGGGTTAGGGTTAGGGTTAGGGTTAGGGTTAGGGTTAGGGTTAGGGTTAGGGTTAGGGTTAGGGTTAGGGTTAGGGTTAGGGTTAGGGTTAGGGTTAGGGTTAGGGTTAGGGTTAGGGTTAGGGTTAGGGTTAGGGTTAGGGTTAGGGTTAGGGTTAGGGTTAGGGTTAGGGTTAGGGTTAGGGTTAGGGTTAGGGTTAGGGTTAGGGTTAGGGTTAGGGTTAGGGTTAGGGTTAGGGTTAGGGTTAGGGTTAGGGTTAGGGTTAGGGTTAGGGTTAGGGTTAGGGTTAGGGTTAGGGTTAGGGTTAGGGTTAGGGTTAGGGTTAGGGTTAGGGTTAGGGTTAGGGTTAGGGTTAGGGTTAGGGTTAGGGTTAGGGTTAGGGTTAGGGTTAGGGTTAGGGTTAGGGTTAGGGTTAGGGTTAGGGTTAGGGTTAGGGTTAGGGTTAGGGTTAGGGTTAGGGTTAGGGTTAGGGTTAGGGTTAGGGTTAGGGTTAGGGTTAGGGTTAGGGTTAGGGTTAGGGTTAGGGTTAGGGTTAGGGTTAGGGTTAGGGTTAGGGT
Organism: Phasianus colchicus; assembly: GCF_987193195.1. Taxonomy (NCBI): domain Eukaryota; kingdom Metazoa; phylum Chordata; class Aves; order Galliformes; family Phasianidae; genus Phasianus; species Phasianus colchicus. The sequence continues at coordinate 66,360 of NC_143458.1, forward strand.
TAGGGTTAGGGTTAGGGTTAGGGTTAGGGTTAGGGTTAGGGTTAGGGTTAGGGTTAGGGTTAGGGTTAGGGTTAGGGTTAGGGTTAGGGTTAGGGTTAGGGTTAGGGTTAGGGTTAGGGTTAGGGTTAGGGTTAGGGTTAGGGTTAGGGTTAGGGTTAGGGTTAGGGTTAGGGTTAGGGTTAGGGTTAGGGTTAGGGTTAGGGTTAGGGTTAGGGTTAGGGTTAGGGTTAGGGTTAGGGTTAGGGTTAGGGTTAGGGTTAGGGTTAGGGTTAGGGTTAGGGTTAGGGTTAGGGTTAGGGTTAGGGTTAGGGTTAGGGTTAGGGTTAGGGTTAGGGTTAGGGTTAGGGTTAGGGTTAGGGTTAGGGTTAGGGTTAGGGTTAGGGTTAGGGTTAGGGTTAGGGTTAGGGTTAGGGTTAGGGTTAGGGTTAGGGTTAGGGTTAGGGTTAGGGTTAGGGTTAGGGTTAGGGTTAGGGTTAGGGTTAGGGTTAGGGTTAGGGTTAGGGTTAGGGTTAGGGTTAGGGTTAGGGTTAGGGTTAGGGTTAGGGTTAGGGTTAGGGTTAGGGTTAGGGTTAGGGTTAGGGTTAGGGTTAGGGTTAGGGTTAGGGTTAGGGTTAGGGTTAGGGTTAGGGTTAGGGTTAGGGTTAGGGTTAGGGTTAGGGTTAGGGTTAGGGTTAGGGTTAGGGTTAGGGTTAGGGTTAGGGTTAGGGTTAGGGTTAGGGTTAGGGTTAGGGTTAGGGTTAGGGTTAGGGTTAGGGTTAGGGTTAGGGTTAGGGTTAGGGTTAGGGTTAGGGTTAGGGTTAGCAATACGTAACTTAGTTAGGGTTAGGGTTAGGGTGAGGTTAACCCTAACCCTAACCCTAACCCTAACCCTAACCCTAACCCTAACCCTAACCCTAACCCTAACCCTAACCCTAACCCTAACCCTAACCCTAACCCTAACCCTAACCCTAACCCTAACCCTAACCCTAACCCTAACCCTAACCCTAACCCTAACCCTAACCCTAACCCTAACCCTAACCCTAACCCTAACCCTAACCCTAACCCTAACCCTAACCCTAACCCTAACCCTAACCCTAACCCTAACCCTAACCCTAACCCTAACCCTAACCCTAACCCTAACCCTAACCCTAACCCTAACCCTAACCCTAACCCTAACCCTAACCCTAACCCTAACCCTAACCCTAACCCTAACCCTAACCCTAACCCTAACCCTAACCCTAACCCTAACCCTAACCCTAACCCTAACCCTAACCCTAACCCTAACCCTAACCCTAACCCTAACCCTAACCCTAACCCTAACCCTAACCCTAACCCTAACCCTAACCCTAACCCTAACCCTAACCCTAACCCTAACCCTAACCCTAACCCTAACCCTAACCCTAACCCTAACCCTAACCCTAACCCTAACCCTAACCCTAACCCTAACCCTAACCCTAACCCTAACCCTAACCCTAACCCTAACCCTAACCCTAACCCTAACCCTAACCCTAACCCTAACCCTAACCCTAACCCTAACCCTAACCCTAACCCTAACCCTAACCCTAACCCTAACCCTAACCCTAACCCTAACCCTAACCCTAACCCTAACCCTAACCCTAACCCTAACCCTAACCCTAACCCTAACCCTAACCCTAACCCTAACCCTAACCCTAACCCTAACCCTAACCCTAACCCTAACCCTAACCCTAACCCTAACCCTAACCCTAACCCTAACCCTAACCCTAACCCTAACCCTAACCCTAACCCTAACCCTAACCCTAACCCTAACCCTAACCCTAACCCTAACCCTAACCCTAACCCTAACCCTAACCCTAACCCTAACCCTAACCCTAACCCTAACCCTAACCCTAACCCTAACCCTAACCCTAACCCTAACCCTAACCCTAACCCTAACCCTAACCCTAACCCTAACCCTAACCCTAACCCTAACCCTAACCCTAACCCTAACCCTAACCCTAACCCTAACCCTAACCCTAACCCTAACCCTAACCCTAACCCTAACCCTAACCCTAACCCTAACCCTAACCCTAACCCTAACCCTAACCCTAACCCTAACCCTAACCCTAACCCTAACCCTAACCCTAACCCTAACCCTAACCCTAACCCTAACCCTAACCCTAACCCTAACCCTAACCCTAACCCTAACCCTAACCCTAACCCTAACCCTAACCCTAACCCTAACCCTAACCCTAACCCTAACCCTAACCCTAACCCTAACCCTAACCCTAACCCTAACCCTAACCCTAACCCTAACCCTAACCCTAACCCTAACCCTAACCCTAACCCTAACCCTAACCCTAACCCTAACCCTAACCCTAACCCTAACCCTAACCCTAACCCTAACCCTAACCCTAACCCTAACCCTAACCCTAACCCTAACCCTAACCCTAACCCTAACCCTAACCCTAACCCTAACCCTAACCCTAACCCTAACCCTAACCCTAACCCTAACCCTAACCCTAACCCTAACCCTAACCCTAACCCTAACCCTAACCCTAACCCTAACCCTAACCCTAACCCTAACCCTAACCCTAACCCTAACCCTAACCCTAACCCTAACCCTAACCCTAACCCTAACCCTAACCCTAACCCTAACCCTAACCCTAACCCTAACCCTAACCCTAACCCTAACCCTAACCCTAACCCTAACCCTAACCCTAACCCTAACCCTAACCCTAACCCTAACCCTAACCCTAACCCTAACCCTAACCCTAACCCTAACCCTAACCCTAACCCTAACCCTAACCCTAACCCTAACCCTAACCCTAACCCTAACCCTAACCCTAACCCTAACCCTAACCCTAACCCTAACCCTAACCCTAACCCTAACCCTAACCCTAACCCTAACCCTAACCCTAACCCTAACCCTAACCCTAACCCTAACCCTAACCCTAACCCTAACCCTAACCCTAACCCTAACCCTAACCCTAACCCTAACCCTAACCCTAACCCTAACCCTAACCCTAACCCTAACCCTAACCCTAACCCTAACCCTAACCCTAACCCTAACCCTAACCCTAACCCTAACCCTAACCCTAACCCTAACCCTAACCCTAACCCTAACCCTAACCCTAACCCTAACCCTAACCCTAACCCTAACCCTAACCCTAACCCTAACCCTAACCCTAACCCTAACCCTAACCCTAACCCTAACCCTAACCCTAACCCTAACCCTAACCCTAACCCTAACCCTAACCCTAACCCTAACCCTAACCCTAACCCTAACCCTAACCCTAACCCTAACCCTAACCCTAACCCTAACCCTAACCCTAACCCTAACCCTAACCCTAACCCTAACCCTAACCCTAACCCTAACCCTAACCCTAACCCTAACCCTAACCCTAACCCTAACCCTAACCCTAACCCTAACCCTAACCCTAACCCTAACCCTAACCCTAACCCTAACCCTAACCCTAACCCTAACCCTAACCCTAACCCTAACCCTAACCCTAACCCTAACCCTAACCCTAACCCTAACCCTAACCCTAACCCTAACCCTAACCCTAACCCTAACCCTAACCCTAACCCTAACCCTAACCCTAACCCTAACCCTAACCCTAACCCTAACCCTAACCCTAACCCTAACCCTAACCCTAACCCTAACCCTAACCCTAACCCTAACCCTAACCCTAACCCTAACCCTAACCCTAACCCTAACCCTAACCCTAACCCTAACCCTAACCCTAACCCTAACCCTAACCCTAACCCTAACCCTAACCCTAACCCTAACCCTAACCCTAACCCTAACCCTAACCCTAACCCTAACCCTAACCCTAACCCTAACCCTAACCCTAACCCTAACCCTAACCCTAACCCTAACCCTAACCCTAACCCTAACCCTAACCCTAACCCTAACCCTAACCCTAACCCTAACCCTAACCCTAACCCTAACCCTAACCCTAACCCTAACCCTAACCCTAACCCTAACCCTAACCCTAACCCTAACCCTAACCCTAACCCTAACCCTAACCCTAACCCTAACCCTAACCCTAACCCTAACCCTAACCCTAACCCTAACCCTAACCCTAACCCTAACCCTAACCCTAACCCTAACCCTAACCCTAACCCTAACCCTAACCCTAACCCTAACCCTAACCCTAACCCTAACCCTAACCCTAACCCTAACCCTAACCCTAACCCTAACCCTAACCCTAACCCTAACCCTAACCCTAACCCTAACCCTAACCCTAACCCTAACCCTAACCCTAACCCTAACCCTAACCCTAACCCTAACCCTAACCCTAACCCTAACCCTAACCCTAACCCTAACCCTAACCCTAACCCTAACCCTAACCCTAACCCTAACCCTAACCCTAACCCTAACCCTAACCCTAACCCTAACCCTAACCCTAACCCTAACCCTAACCCTAACCCTAACCCTAACCCTAACCCTAACCCTAACCCTAACCCTAACCCTAACCCTAACCCTAACCCTAACCCTAACCCTAACCCTAACCCTAACCCTAACCCTAACCCTAACCCTAACCCTAACCCTAACCCTAACCCTAACCCTAACCCTAACCCTAACCCTAACCCTAACCCTAACCCTAACCCTAACCCTAACCCTAACCCTAACCCTAACCCTAACCCTAACCCTAACCCTAACCCTAACCCTAACCCTAACCCTAACCCTAACCCTAACCCTAACCCTAACCCTAACCCTAACCCTAACCCTAACCCTAACCCTAACCCTAACCCTAACCCTAACCCTAACCCTAACCCTAACCCTAACCCTAACCCTAACCCTAACCCTAACCCTAACCCTAACCCTAACCCTAACCCTAACCCTAACCCTAACCCTAACCCTAACCCTAACCCTAACCCTAACCCTAACCCTAACCCTAACCCTAACCCTAACCCTAACCCTAACCCTAACCCTAACCCTAACCCTAACCCTAACCCTAACCCTAACCCTAACCCTAACCCTAACCCTAACCCTAACCCTAACCCTAACCCTAACCCTAACCCTAACCCTAACCCTAACCCTAACCCTAACCCTAACCCTAACCCTAACCCTAACCCTAACCCTAACCCTAACCCTAACCCTAACCCTAACCCTAACCCTAACCCTAACCCTAACCCTAACCCTAACCCTAACCCTAACCCTAACCCTAACCCTAACCCTAACCCTAACCCTAACCCTAACCCTAACCCTAACCCTAACCCTAACCCTAACCCTAACCCTAACCCTAACCCTAACCCTAACCCTAACCCTAACCCTAACCCTAACCCTAACCCTAACCCTAACCCTAACCCTAACCCTAACCCTAACCCTAACCCTAACCCTAACCCTAACCCTAACCCTAACCCTAACCCTAACCCTAACCCTAACCCTAACCCTAACCCTAACCCTAACCCTAACCCTAACCCTAACCCTAACCCTAACCCTAACCCTAACCCTAACCCTAACCCTAACCCTAACCCTAACCCTAACCCTAACCCTAACCCTAACCCTAACCCTAACCCTAACCCTAACCCTAACCCTAACCCTAACCCTAACCCTAACCCTAACCCTAACCCTAACCCTAACCCTAACCCTAACCCTAACCCTAACCCTAACCCTAACCCTAACCCTAACCCTAACCCTAACCCTAACCCTAACCCTAACCCTAACCCTAACCCTAACCCTAACCCTAACCCTAACCCTAACCCTAACCCTAACCCTAACCCTAACCCTAACCCTAACCCTAACCCTAACCCTAACCCTAACCCTAACCCTAACCCTAACCCTAACCCTAACCCTAACCCTAACCCTAACCCTAACCCTAACCCTAACCCTAACCCTAACCCTAACCCTAACCCTAACCCTAACCCTAACCCTAACCCTAACCCTAACCCTAACCCTAACCCTAACCCTAACCCTAACCCTAACCCTAACCCTAACCCTAACCCTAACCCTAACCCTAACCCTAACCCTAACCCTAACCCTAACCCTAACCCTAACCCTAACCCTAACCCTAACCCTAACCCTAACCCTAACCCTAACCCTAACCCTAACCCTAACCCTAACCCTAACCCTAACCCTAACCCTAACCCTAACCCTAACCCTAACCCTAACCCTAACCCTAACCCTAACCCTAACCCTAACCCTAACCCTAACCCTAACCCTAACCCTAACCCTAACCCTAACCCTAACCCTAACCCTAACCCTAACCCTAACCCTAACCCTAACCCTAACCCTAACCCTAACCCTAACCCTAACCCTAACCCTAACCCTAACCCTAACCCTAACCCTAACCCTAACCCTAACCCTAACCCTAACCCTAACCCTAACCCTAACCCTAACCCTAACCCTAACCCTAACCCTAACCCTAACCCTAACCCTAACCCTAACCCTAACCCTAACCCTAACCCTAACCCTAACCCTAACCCTAACCCTAACCCTAACCCTAACCCTAACCCTAACCCTAACCCTAACCCTAACCCTAACCCTAACCCTAACCCTAACCCTAACCCTAACCCTAACCCTAACCCTAACCCTAACCCTAACCCTAACCCTAACCCTAACCCTAACCCTAACCCTAACCCTAACCCTAACCCTAACCCTAACCCTAACCCTAACCCTAACCCTAACCCTAACCCTAACCCTAACCCTAACCCTAACCCTAACCCTAACCCTAACCCTAACCCTAACCCTAACCCTAACCCTAACCCTAACCCTAACCCTAACCCTAACCCTAACCCTAACCCTAACCCTAACCCTAACCCTAACCCTAACCCTAACCCTAACCCTAACCCTAACCCTAACCCTAACCCTAACCCTAACCCTAACCCTAACCCTAACCCTAACCCTAACCCTAACCCTAACCCTAACCCTAACCCTAACCCTAACCCTAACCCTAACCCTAACCCTAACCCTAACCCTAACCCTAACCCTAACCCTAACCCTAACCCTAACCCTAACCCTAACCCTAACCCTAACCCTAACCCTAACCCTAACCCTAACCCTAACCCTAACCCTAACCCTAACCCTAACCCTAACCCTAACCCTAACCCTAACCCTAACCCTAACCCTAACCCTAACCCTAACCCTAACCCTAACCCTAACCCTAACCCTAACCCTAACCCTAACCCTAACCCTAACCCTAACCCTAACCCTAACCCTAACCCTAACCCTAACCCTAACCCTAACCCTAACCCTAACCCTAACCCTAACCCTAACCCTAACCCTAACCCTAACCCTAACCCTAACCCTAACCCTAACCCTAACCCTAACCCTAACCCTAACCCTAACCCTAACCCTAACCCTAACCCTAACCCTAACCCTAACCCTAACCCTAACCCTAACCCTAACCCTAACCCTAACCCTAACCCTAACCCTAACCCTAACCCTAACCCTAACCCTAACCCTAACCCTAACCCTAACCCTAACCCTAACCCTAACCCTAACCCTAACCCTAACCCTAACCCTAACCCTAACCCTAACCCTAACCCTAACCCTAACCCTAACCCTAACCCTAACCCTAACCCTAACCCTAACCCTAACCCTAACCCTAACCCTAACCCTAACCCTAACCCTAACCCTAACCCTAACCCTAACCCTAACCCTAACCCTAACCCTAACCCTAACCCTAACCCTAACCCTAACCCTAACCCTAACCCTAACCCTAACCCTAACCCTAACCCTAACCCTAACCCTAACCCTAACCCTAACCCTAACCCTAACCCTAACCCTAACCCTAACCCTAACCCTAACCCTAACCCTAACCCTAACCCTAACCCTAACCCTAACCCTAACCCTAACCCTAACCCTAACCCTAACCCTAACCCTAACCCTAACCCTAACCCTAACCCTAACCCTAACCCTAACCCTAACCCTAACCCTAACCCTAACCCTAACCCTAACCCTAACCCTAACCCTAACCCTAACCCTAACCCTAACCCTAACCCTAACCCTAACCCTAACCCTAACCCTAACCCTAACCCTAACCCTAACCCTAACCCTAACCCTAACCCTAACCCTAACCCTAACCCTAACCCTAACCCTAACCCTAACCCTAACCCTAACCCTAACCCTAACCCTAACCCTAACCCTAACCCTAACCCTAACCCTAACCCTAACCCTAACCCTAACCCTAACCCTAACCCTAACCCTAACCCTAACCCTAACCCTAACCCTAACCCTAACCCTAACCCTAACCCTAACCCTAACCCTAACCCTAACCCTAACCCTAACCCTAACCCTAACCCTAACCCTAACCCTAACCCTAACCCTAACCCTAACCCTAACCCTAACCCTAACCCTAACCCTAACCCTAACCCTAACCCTAACCCTAACCCTAACCCTAACCCTAACCCTAACCCTAACCCTAACCCTAACCCTAACCCTAACCCTAACCCTAACCCTAACCCTAACCCTAACCCTAACCCTAACCCTAACCCTAACCCTAACCCTAACCCTAACCCTAACCCTAACCCTAACCCTAACCCTAACCCTAACCCTAACCCTAACCCTAACCCTAACCCTAACCCTAACCCTAACCCTAACCCTAACCCTAACCCTAACCCTAACCCTAACCCTAACCCTAACCCTAACCCTAACCCTAACCCTAACCCTAACCCTAACCCTAACCCTAACCCTAACCCTAACCCTAACCCTAACCCTAACCCTAACCCTAACCCTAACCCTAACCCTAACCCTAACCCTAACCCTAACCCTAACCCTAACCCTAACCCTAACCCTAACCCTAACCCTAACCCTAACCCTAACCCTAACCCTAACCCTAACCCTAACCCTAACCCTAACCCTAACCCTAACCCTAACCCTAACCCTAACCCTAACCCTAACCCTAACCCTAACCCTAACCCTAACCCTAACCCTAACCCTAACCCTAACCCTAACCCTAACCCTAACCCTAACCCTAACCCTAACCCTAACCCTAACCCTAACCCTAACCCTAACCCTAACCCTAACCCTAACCCTAACCCTAACCCTAACCCTAACCCTAACCCTAACCCTAACCCTAACCCTAACCCTAACCCTAACCCTAACCCTAACCCTAACCCTAACCCTAACCCTAACCCTAACCCTAACCCTAACCCTAACCCTAACCCTAACCCTAACCCTAACCCTAACCCTAACCCTAACCCTAACCCTAACCCTAACCCTAACCCTAACCCTAACCCTAACCCTAACCCTAACCCTAACCCTAACCCTAACCCTAACCCTAACCCTAACCCTAACCCTAACCCTAACCCTAACCCTAACCCTAACCCTAACCCTAACCCTAACCCTAACCCTAACCCTAACCCTAACCCTAACCCTAACCCTAACCCTAACCCTAACCCTAACCCTAACCCTAACCCTAACCCTAACCCTAACCCTAACCCTAACCCTAACCCTAACCCTAACCCTAACCCTAACCCTAACCCTAACCCTAACCCTAACCCTAACCCTAACCCTAACCCTAACCCTAACCCTAACCCTAACCCTAACCCTAACCCTAACCCTAACCCTAACCCTAACCCTAACCCTAACCCTAACCCTAACCCTAACCCTAACCCTAACCCTAACCCTAACCCTAACCCTAACCCTAACCCTAACCCTAACCCTAACCCTAACCCTAACCCTAACCCTAACCCTAACCCTAACCCTAACCCTAACCCTAACCCTAACCCTAACCCTAACCCTAACCCTAACCCTAACCCTAACCCTAACCCTAACCCTAACCCTAACCCTAACCCTAACCCTAACCCTAACCCTAACCCTAACCCTAACCCTAACCCTAACCCTAACCCTAACCCTAACCCTAACCCTAACCCTAACCCTAACCCTAACCCTAACCCTAACCCTAACCCTAACCCTAACCCTAACCCTAACCCTAACCCTAACCCTAACCCTAACCCTAACCCTAACCCTAACCCTAACCCTAACCCTAACCCTAACCCTAACCCTAACCCTAACCCTAACCCTAACCCTAACCCTAACCCTAACCCTAACCCTAACCCTAACCCTAACCCTAACCCTAACCCTAACCCTAACCCTAACCCTAACCCTAACCCTAACCCTAACCCTAACCCTAACCCTAACCCTAACCCTAACCCTAACCCTAACCCTAACCCTAACCCTAACCCTAACCCTAACCCTAACCCTAACCCTAACCCTAACCCTAACCCTAACCCTAACCCTAACCCTAACCCTAACCCTAACCCTAACCCTAACCCTAACCCTAACCCTAACCCTAACCCTAACCCTAACCCTAACCCTAACCCTAACCCTAACCCTAACCCTAACCCTAACCCTAACCCTAACCCTAACCCTAACCCTAACCCTAACCCTAACCCTAACCCTAACCCTAACCCTAACCCTAACCCTAACCCTAACCCTAACCCTAACCCTAACCCTAACCCTAACCCTAACCCTAACCCTAACCCTAACCCTAACCCTAACCCTAACCCTAACCCTAACCCTAACCCTAACCCTAACCCTAACCCTAACCCTAACCCTAACCCTAACCCTAACCCTAACCCTAACCCTAACCCTAACCCTAACCCTAACCCTAACCCTAACCCTAACCCTAACCCTAACCCTAACCCTAACCCTAACCCTAACCCTAACCCTAACCCTAACCCTAACCCTAACCCTAACCCTAACCCTAACCCTAACCCTAACCCTAACCCTAACCCTAACCCTAACCCTAACCCTAACCCTAACCCTAACCCTAACCCTAACCCTAACCCTAACCCTAACCCTAACCCTAACCCTAACCCTAACCCTAACCCTAACCCTAACCCTAACCCTAACCCTAACCCTAACCCTAACCCTAACCCTAACCCTAACCCTAACCCTAACCCTAACCCTAACCCTAACCCTAACCCTAACCCTAACCCTAACCCTAACCCTAACCCTAACCCTAACCCTAACCCTAACCCTAACCCTAACCCTAACCCTAACCCTAACCCTAACCCTAACCCTAACCCTAACCCTAACCCTAACCCTAACCCTAACCCTAACCCTAACCCTAACCCTAACCCTAACCCTAACCCTAACCCTAACCCTAACCCTAACCCTAACCCTAACCCTAACCCTAACCCTAACCCTAACCCTAACCCTAACCCTAACCCTAACCCTAACCCTAACCCTAACCCTAACCCTAACCCTAACCCTAACCCTAACCCTAACCCTAACCCTAACCCTAACCCTAACCCTAACCCTAACCCTAACCCTAACCCTAACCCTAACCCTAACCCTAACCCTAACCCTAACCCTAACCCTAACCCTAACCCTAACCCTAACCCTAACCCTAACCCTAACCCTAACCCTAACCCTAACCCTAACCCTAACCCTAACCCTAACCCTAACCCTAACCCTAACCCTAACCCTAACCCTAACCCTAACCCTAACCCTAACCCTAACCCTAACCCTAACCCTAACCCTAACCCTAACCCTAACCCTAACCCTAACCCTAACCCTAACCCTAACCCTAACCCTAACCCTAACCCTAACCCTAACCCTAACCCTAACCCTAACCCTAACCCTAACCCTAACCCTAACCCTAACCCTAACCCTAACCCTAACCCTAACCCTAACCCTAACCCTAACCCTAACCCTAACCCTAACCCTAACCCTAACCCTAACCCTAACCCTAACCCTAACCCTAACCCTAACCCTAACCCTAACCCTAACCCTAACCCTAACCCTAACCCTAACCCTAACCCTAACCCTAACCCTAACCCTAACCCTAACCCTAACCCTAACCCTAACCCTAACCCTAACCCTAACCCTAACCCTAACCCTAACCCTAACCCTAACCCTAACCCTAACCCTAACCCTAACCCTAACCCTAACCCTAACCCTAACCCTAACCCTAACCCTAACCCTAACCCTAACCCTAACCCTAACCCTAACCCTAACCCTAACCCTAACCCTAACCCTAACCCTAACCCTAACCCTAACCCTAACCCTAACCCTAACCCTAACCCTAACCCTAACCCTAACCCTAACCCTAACCCTAACCCTAACCCTAACCCTAACCCTAACCCTAACCCTAACCCTAACCCTAACCCTAACCCTAACCCTAACCCTAACCCTAACCCTAACCCTAACCCTAACCCTAACCCTAACCCTAACCCTAACCCTAACCCTAACCCTAACCCTAACCCTAACCCTAACCCTAACCCTAACCCTAACCCTAACCCTAACCCTAACCCTAACCCTAACCCTAACCCTAACCCTAACCCTAACCCTAACCCTAACCCTAACCCTAACCCTAACCCTAACCCTAACCCTAACCCTAACCCTAACCCTAACCCTAACCCTAACCCTAACCCTAACCCTAACCCTAACCCTAACCCTAACCCTAACCCTAACCCTAACCCTAACCCTAACCCTAACCCTAACCCTAACCCTAACCCTAACCCTAACCCTAACCCTAACCCTAACCCTAACCCTAACCCTAACCCTAACCCTAACCCTAACCCTAACCCTAACCCTAACCCTAACCCTAACCCTAACCCTAACCCTAACCCTAACCCTAACCCTAACCCTAACCCTAACCCTAACCCTAACCCTAACCCTAACCCTAACCCTAACCCTAACCCTAACCCTAACCCTAACCCTAACCCTAACCCTAACCCTAACCCTAACCCTAACCCTAACCCTAACCCTAACCCTAACCCTAACCCTAACCCTAACCCTAACCCTAACCCTAACCCTAACCCTAACCCTAACCCTAACCCTAACCCTAACCCTAACCCTAACCCTAACCCTAACCCTAACCCTAACCCTAACCCTAACCCTAACCCTAACCCTAACCCTAACCCTAACCCTAACCCTAACCCTAACCCTAACCCTAACCCTAACCCTAACCCTAACCCTAACCCTAACCCTAACCCTAACCCTAACCCTAACCCTAACCCTAACCCTAACCCTAACCCTAACCCTAACCCTAACCCTAACCCTAACCCTAACCCTAACCCTAACCCTAACCCTAACCCTAACCCTAACCCTAACCCTAACCCTAACCCTAACCCTAACCCTAACCCTAACCCTAACCCTAACCCTAACCCTAACCCTAACCCTAACCCTAACCCTAACCCTAACCCTAACCCTAACCCTAACCCTAACCCTAACCCTAACCCTAACCCTAACCCTAACCCTAACCCTAACCCTAACCCTAACCCTAACCCTAACCCTAACCCTAACCCTAACCCTAACCCTAACCCTAACCCTAACCCTAACCCTAACCCTAACCCTAACCCTAACCCTAACCCTAACCCTAACCCTAACCCTAACCCTAACCCTAACCCTAACCCTAACCCTAACCCTAACCCTAACCCTAACCCTAACCCTAACCCTAACCCTAACCCTAACCCTAACCCTAACCCTAACCCTAACCCTAACCCTAACCCTAACCCTAACCCTAACCCTAACCCTAACCCTAACCCTAACCCTAACCCTAACCCTAACCCTAACCCTAACCCTAACCCTAACCCTAACCCTAACCCTAACCCTAACCCTAACCCTAACCCTAACCCTAACCCTAACCCTAACCCTAACCCTAACCCTAACCCTAACCCTAACCCTAACCCTAACCCTAACCCTAACCCTAACCCTAACCCTAACCCTAACCCTAACCCTAACCCTAACCCTAACCCTAACCCTAACCCTAACCCTAACCCTAACCCTAACCCTAACCCTAACCCTAACCCTAACCCTAACCCTAACCCTAACCCTAACCCTAACCCTAACCCTAACCCTAACCCTAACCCTAACCCTAACCCTAACCCTAACCCTAACCCTAACCCTAACCCTAACCCTAACCCTAACCCTAACCCTAACCCTAACCCTAACCCTAACCCTAACCCTAACCCTAACCCTAACCCTAACCCTAACCCTAACCCTAACCCTAACCCTAACCCTAACCCTAACCCTAACCCTAACCCTAACCCTAACCCTAACCCTAACCCTAACCCTAACCCTAACCCTAACCCTAACCCTAACCCTAACCCTAACCCTAACCCTAACCCTAACCCTAACCCTAACCCTAACCCTAACCCTAACCCTAACCCTAACCCTAACCCTAACCCTAACCCTAACCCTAACCCTAACCCTAACCCTAACCCTAACCCTAACCCTAACCCTAACCCTAACCCTAACCCTAACCCTAACCCTAACCCTAACCCTAACCCTAACCCTAACCCTAACCCTAACCCTAACCCTAACCCTAACCCTAACCCTAACCCTAACCCTAACCCTAACCCTAACCCTAACCCTAACCCTAACCCTAACCCTAACCCTAACCCTAACCCTAACCCTAACCCTAACCCTAACCCTAACCCTAACCCTAACCCTAACCCTAACCCTAACCCTAACCCTAACCCTAACCCTAACCCTAACCCTAACCCTAACCCTAACCCTAACCCTAACCCTAACCCTAACCCTAACCCTAACCCTAACCCTAACCCTAACCCTAACCCTAACCCTAACCCTAACCCTAACCCTAACCCTAACCCTAACCCTAACCCTAACCCTAACCCTAACCCTAACCCTAACCCTAACCCTAACCCTAACCCTAACCCTAACCCTAACCCTAACCCTAACCCTAACCCTAACCCTAACCCTAACCCTAACCCTAACCCTAACCCTAACCCTAACCCTAACCCTAACCCTAACCCTAACCCTAACCCTAACCCTAACCCTAACCCTAACCCTAACCCTAACCCTAACCCTAACCCTAACCCTAACCCTAACCCTAACCCTAACCCTAACCCTAACCCTAACCCTAACCCTAACCCTAACCCTAACCCTAACCCTAACCCTAACCCTAACCCTAACCCTAACCCTAACCCTAACCCTAACCCTAACCCTAACCCTAACCCTAACCCTAACCCTAACCCTAACCCTAACCCTAACCCTAACCCTAACCCTAACCCTAACCCTAACCCTAACCCTAACCCTAACCCTAACCCTAACCCTAACCCTAACCCTAACCCTAACCCTAACCCTAACCCTAACCCTAACCCTAACCCTAACCCTAACCCTAACCCTAACCCTAACCCTAACCCTAACCCTAACCCTAACCCTAACCCTAACCCTAACCCTAACCCTAACCCTAACCCTAACCCTAACCCTAACCCTAACCCTAACCCTAACCCTAACCCTAACCCTAACCCTAACCCTAACCCTAACCCTAACCCTAACCCTAACCCTAACCCTAACCCTAACCCTAACCCTAACCCTAACCCTAACCCTAACCCTAACCCTAACCCTAACCCTAACCCTAACCCTAACCCTAACCCTAACCCTAACCCTAACCCTAACCCTAACCCTAACCCTAACCCTAACCCTAACCCTAACCCTAACCCTAACCCTAACCCTAACCCTAACCCTAACCCTAACCCTAACCCTAACCCTAACCCTAACCCTAACCCTAACCCTAACCCTAACCCTAACCCTAACCCTAACCCTAACCCTAACCCTAACCCTAACCCTAACCCTAACCCTAACCCTAACCCTAACCCTAACCCTAACCCTAACCCTAACCCTAACCCTAACCCTAACCCTAACCCTAACCCTAACCCTAACCCTAACCCTAACCCTAACCCTAACCCTAACCCTAACCCTAACCCTAACCCTAACCCTAACCCTAACCCTAACCCTAACCCTAACCCTAACCCTAACCCTAACCCTAACCCTAACCCTAACCCTAACCCTAACCCTAACCCTAACCCTAACCCTAACCCTAACCCTAACCCTAACCCTAACCCTAACCCTAACCCTAACCCTAACCCTAACCCTAACCCTAACCCTAACCCTAACCCTAACCCTAACCCTAACCCTAACCCTAACCCTAACCCTAACCCTAACCCTAACCCTAACCCTAACCCTAACCCTAACCCTAACCCTAACCCTAACCCTAACCCTAACCCTAACCCTAACCCTAACCCTAACCCTAACCCTAACCCTAACCCTAACCCTAACCCTAACCCTAACCCTAACCCTAACCCTAACCCTAACCCTAACCCTAACCCTAACCCTAACCCTAACCCTAACCCTAACCCTAACCCTAACCCTAACCCTAACCCTAACCCTAACCCTAACCCTAACCCTAACCCTAACCCTAACCCTAACCCTAACCCTAACCCTAACCCTAACCCTAACCCTAACCCTAACCCTAACCCTAACCCTAACCCTAACCCTAACCCTAACCCTAACCCTAACCCTAACCCTAACCCTAACCCTAACCCTAACCCTAACCCTAACCCTAACCCTAACCCTAACCCTAACCCTAACCCTAACCCTAACCCTAACCCTAACCCTAACCCTAACCCTAACCCTAACCCTAACCCTAACCCTAACCCTAACCCTAACCCTAACCCTAACCCTAACCCTAACCCTAACCCTAACCCTAACCCTAACCCTAACCCTAACCCTAACCCTAACCCTAACCCTAACCCTAACCCTAACCCTAACCCTAACCCTAACCCTAACCCTAACCCTAACCCTAACCCTAACCCTAACCCTAACCCTAACCCTAACCCTAACCCTAACCCTAACCCTAACCCTAACCCTAACCCTAACCCTAACCCTAACCCTAACCCTAACCCTAACCCTAACCCTAACCCTAACCCTAACCCTAACCCTAACCCTAACCCTAACCCTAACCCTAACCCTAACCCTAACCCTAACCCTAACCCTAACCCTAACCCTAACCCTAACCCTAACCCTAACCCTAACCCTAACCCTAACCCTAACCCTAACCCTAACCCTAACCCTAACCCTAACCCTAACCCTAACCCTAACCCTAACCCTAACCCTAACCCTAACCCTAACCCTAACCCTAACCCTAACCCTAACCCTAACCCTAACCCTAACCCTAACCCTAACCCTAACCCTAACCCTAACCCTAACCCTAACCCTAACCCTAACCCTAACCCTAACCCTAACCCTAACCCTAACCCTAACCCTAACCCTAACCCTAACCCTAACCCTAACCCTAAC
Source organism: Phasianus colchicus (assembly GCF_987193195.1). Lineage (NCBI taxonomy): Eukaryota > Metazoa > Chordata > Aves > Galliformes > Phasianidae > Phasianus > Phasianus colchicus. Next base: position 83,302 of record NC_143458.1, read on the forward strand.
CCTAACCCTAACCCTAACCCTAACCCTAACCCTAACCCTAACCCTAACCCTAACCCTAACCCTAACCCTAACCCTAACCCTAACCCTAACCCTAACCCTAACCCTAACCCTAACCCTAACCCTAACCCTAACCCTAACCCTAACCCTAACCCTAACCCTAACCCTAACCCTAACCCTAACCCTAACCCTAACCCTAACCCTAACCCTAACCCTAACCCTAACCCTAACCCTAACCCTAACCCTAACCCTAACCCTAACCCTAACCCTAACCCTAACCCTAACCCTAACCCTAACCCTAACCCTAACCCTAACCCTAACCCTAACCCTAACCCTAACCCTAACCCTAACCCTAACCCTAACCCTAACCCTAACCCTAACCCTAACCCTAACCCTAACCCTAACCCTAACCCTAACCCTAACCCTAACCCTAACCCTAACCCTAACCCTAACCCTAACCCTAACCCTAACCCTAACCCTAACCCTAACCCTAACCCTAACCCTAACCCTAACCCTAACCCTAACCCTAACCCTAACCCTAACCCTAACCCTAACCCTAACCCTAACCCTAACCCTAACCCTAACCCTAACCCTAACCCTAACCCTAACCCTAACCCTAACCCTAACCCTAACCCTAACCCTAACCCTAACCCTAACCCTAACCCTAACCCTAACCCTAACCCTAACCCTAACCCTAACCCTAACCCTAACCCTAACCCTAACCCTAACCCTAACCCTAACCCTAACCCTAACCCTAACCCTAACCCTAACCCTAACCCTAACCCTAACCCTAACCCTAACCCTAACCCTAACCCTAACCCTAACCCTAACCCTAACCCTAACCCTAACCCTAACCCTAACCCTAACCCTAACCCTAACCCTAACCCTAACCCTAACCCTAACCCTAACCCTAACCCTAACCCTAACCCTAACCCTAACCCTAACCCTAACCCTAACCCTAACCCTAACCCTAACCCTAACCCTAACCCTAACCCTAACCCTAACCCTAACCCTAACCCTAACCCTAACCCTAACCCTAACCCTAACCCTAACCCTAACCCTAACCCTAACCCTAACCCTAACCCTAACCCTAACCCTAACCCTAACCCTAACCCTAACCCTAACCCTAACCCTAACCCTAACCCTAACCCTAACCCTAACCCTAACCCTAACCCTAACCCTAACCCTAACCCTAACCCTAACCCTAACCCTAACCCTAACCCTAACCCTAACCCTAACCCTAACCCTAACCCTAACCCTAACCCTAACCCTAACCCTAACCCTAACCCTAACCCTAACCCTAACCCTAACCCTAACCCTAACCCTAACCCTAACCCTAACCCTAACCCTAACCCTAACCCTAACCCTAACCCTAACCCTAACCCTAACCCTAACCCTAACCCTAACCCTAACCCTAACCCTAACCCTAACCCTAACCCTAACCCTAACCCTAACCCTAACCCTAACCCTAACCCTAACCCTAACCCTAACCCTAACCCTAACCCTAACCCTAACCCTAACCCTAACCCTAACCCTAACCCTAACCCTAACCCTAACCCTAACCCTAACCCTAACCCTAACCCTAACCCTAACCCTAACCCTAACCCTAACCCTAACCCTAACCCTAACCCTAACCCTAACCCTAACCCTAACCCTAACCCTAACCCTAACCCTAACCCTAACCCTAACCCTAACCCTAACCCTAACCCTAACCCTAACCCTAACCCTAACCCTAACCCTAACCCTAACCCTAACCCTAACCCTAACCCTAACCCTAACCCTAACCCTAACCCTAACCCTAACCCTAACCCTAACCCTAACCCTAACCCTAACCCTAACCCTAACCCTAACCCTAACCCTAACCCTAACCCTAACCCTAACCCTAACCCTAACCCTAACCCTAACCCTAACCCTAACCCTAACCCTAACCCTAACCCTAACCCTAACCCTAACCCTAACCCTAACCCTAACCCTAACCCTAACCCTAACCCTAACCCTAACCCTAACCCTAACCCTAACCCTAACCCTAACCCTAACCCTAACCCTAACCCTAACCCTAACCCTAACCCTAACCCTAACCCTAACCCTAACCCTAACCCTAACCCTAACCCTAACCCTAACCCTAACCCTAACCCTAACCCTAACCCTAACCCTAACCCTAACCCTAACCCTAACCCTAACCCTAACCCTAACCCTAACCCTAACCCTAACCCTAACCCTAACCCTAACCCTAACCCTAACCCTAACCCTAACCCTAACCCTAACCCTAACCCTAACCCTAACCCTAACCCTAACCCTAACCCTAACCCTAACCCTAACCCTAACCCTAACCCTAACCCTAACCCTAACCCTAACCCTAACCCTAACCCTAACCCTAACCCTAACCCTAACCCTAACCCTAACCCTAACCCTAACCCTAACCCTAACCCTAACCCTAACCCTAACCCTCACCCTAACCCTAACCCTAACCCTAACCCTAACCCTAACCCTAACCCTAACCCTAACCCTAACCCTAACCCTAACCCTAACCCTAACCCTAACCCTAACCCTAACCCTAACCCTAACCCTAACCCTAACCCTAACCCTAACCCTAACCCTAACCCTAACCCTAACCCTAACCCTAACCCTAACCCTAACCCTAACCCTAACCCTAACCCTAACCCTAACCCTAACCCTAACCCTAACCCTAACCCTAACCCTAACCCTAACCCTAACCCTAACCCTAACCCTAACCCTAACCCTAACCCTAACCCTAACCCTAACCCTAACCCTAACCCTAACCCTAACCCTAACCCTAACCCTAACCCTAACCCTAACCCTAACCCTAACCCTAACCCTAACCCTAACCCTAACCCTAACCCTAACCCTAACCCTAACCCTAACCCTAACCCTAACCCTAACCCTAACCCTAACCCTAACCCTAACCCTAACCCTAACCCTAACCCTAACCCTAACCCTAACCCTAACCCTAACCCTAACCCTAACCCTAACCCTAACCCTAACCCTAACCCTAACCCTAACCCTAACCCTAACCCTAACCCTAACCCTAACCCTAACCCTAACCCTAACCCTAACCCTAACCCTAACCCTAACCCTAACCCTAACCCTAACCCTAACCCTAACCCTAACCCTAACCCTAACCCTAACCCTAACCCTAACCCTAACCCTAACCCTAACCCTAACCCTAACCCTAACCCTAACCCTAACCCTAACCCTAACCCTAACCCTAACCCTAACCCTAACCCTAACCCTAACCCTAACCCTAACCCTAACCCTAACCCTAACCCTAACCCTAACCCTAACCCTAACCCTAACCCTAACCCTAACCCTAACCCTAACCCTAACCCTAACCCTAACCCTAACCCTAACCCTAACCCTAACCCTAACCCTAACCCTAACCCTAACCCTAACCCTAACCCTAACCCTAACCCTAACCCTAACCCTAACCCTAACCCTAACCCTAACCCTAACCCTAACCCTAACCCTAACCCTAACCCTAACCCTAACCCTAACCCTAACCCTAACCCTAACCCTAACCCTAACCCTAACCCTAACCCTAACCCTAACCCTAACCCTAACCCTAACCCTAACCCTAACCCTAACCCTAACCCTAACCCTAACCCTAACCCTAACCCTAACCCTAACCCTAACCCTAACCCTAACCCTAACCCTAACCCTAACCCTAACCCTAACCCTAACCCTAACCCTAACCCTAACCCTAACCCTAACCCTAACCCTAACCCTAACCCTAACCCTAACCCTAACCCTAACCCTAACCCTAACCCTAACCCTAACCCTAACCCTAACCCTAACCCTAACCCTAACCCTAACCCTAACCCTAACCCTAACCCTAACCCTAACCCTAACCCTAACCCTAACCCTAACCCTAACCCTAACCCTAACCCTAACCCTAACCCTAACCCTAACCCTAACCCTAACCCTAACCCTAACCCTAACCCTAACCCTAACCCTAACCCTAACCCTAACCCTAACCCTAACCCTAACCCTAACCCTAACCCTAACCCTAACCCTAACCCTAACCCTAACCCTAACCCTAACCCTAACCCTAACCCTAACCCTAACCCTAACCCTAACCCTAACCCTAACCCTAACCCTAACCCTAACCCTAACCCTAACCCTAACCCTAACCCTAACCCTAACCCTAACCCTAACCCTAACCCTAACCCTAACCCTAACCCTAACCCTAACCCTAACCCTAACCCTAACCCTAACCCTAACCCTAACCCTAACCCTAACCCTAACCCTAACCCTAACCCTAACCCTAACCCTAACCCTAACCCTAACCCTAACCCTAACCCTAACCCTAACCCTAACCCTAACCCTAACCCTAACCCTAACCCTAACCCTAACCCTAACCCTAACCCTAACCCTAACCCTAACCCTAACCCTAACCCTAACCCTAACCCTAACCCTAACCCTAACCCTAACCCTAACCCTAACCCTAACCCTAACCCTAACCCTAACCCTAACCCTAACCCTAACCCTAACCCTAACCCTAACCCTAACCCTAACCCTAACCCTAACCCTAACCCTAACCCTAACCCTAACCCTAACCCTAACCCTAACCCTAACCCTAACCCTAACCCTAACCCTAACCCTAACCCTAACCCTAACCCTAACCCTAACCCTAACCCTAACCCTAACCCTAACCCTAACCCTAACCCTAACCCTAACCCTAACCCTAACCCTAACCCTAACCCTAACCCTAACCCTAACCCTAACCCTAACCCTAACCCTAACCCTAACCCTAACCCTAACCCTAACCCTAACCCTAACCCTAACCCTAACCCTAACCCTAACCCTAACCCTAACCCTAACCCTAACCCTAACCCTAACCCTAACCCTAACCCTAACCCTAACCCTAACCCTAACCCTAACCCTAACCCTAACCCTAACCCTAACCCTAACCCTAACCCTAACCCTAACCCTAACCCTAACCCTAACCCTAACCCTAACCCTAACCCTAACCCTAACCCTAACCCTAACCCTAACCCTAACCCTAACCCTAACCCTAACCCTAACCCTAACCCTAACCCTAACCCTAACCCTAACCCTAACCCTAACCCTAACCCTAACCCTAACCCTAACCCTAACCCTAACCCTAACCCTAACCCTAACCCTAACCCTAACCCTAACCCTAACCCTAACCCTAACCCTAACCCTAACCCTAACCCTAACCCTAACCCTAACCCTAACCCTAACCCTAACCCTAACCCTAACCCTAACCCTAACCCTAACCCTAACCCTAACCCTAACCCTAACCCTAACCCTAACCCTAACCCTAACCCTAACCCTAACCCTAACCCTAACCCTAACCCTAACCCTAACCCTAACCCTAACCCTAACCCTAACCCTAACCCTAACCCTAACCCTAACCCTAACCCTAACCCTAACCCTAACCCTAACCCTAACCCTAACCCTAACCCTAACCCTAACCCTAACCCTAACCCTAACCCTAACCCTAACCCTAACCCTAACCCTAACCCTAACCCTAACCCTAACCCTAACCCTAACCCTAACCCTAACCCTAACCCTAACCCTAACCCTAACCCTAACCCTAACCCTAACCCTAACCCTAACCCTAACCCTAACCCTAACCCTAACCCTAACCCTAACCCTAACCCTAACCCTAACCCTAACCCTAACCCTAACCCTAACCCTAACCCTAACCCTAACCCTAACCCTAACCCTAACCCTAACCCTAACCCTAACCCTAACCCTAACCCTAACCCTAACCCTAACCCTAACCCTAACCCTAACCCTAACCCTAACCCTAACCCTAACCCTAACCCTAACCCTAACCCTAACCCTAACCCTAACCCTAACCCTAACCCTAACCCTAACCCTAACCCTAACCCTAACCCTAACCCTAACCCTAACCCTAACCCTAACCCTAACCCTAACCCTAACCCTAACCCTAACCCTAACCCTAACCCTAACCCTAACCCTAACCCTAACCCTAACCCTAACCCTAACCCTAACCCTAACCCTAACCCTAACCCTAACCCTAACCCTAACCCTAACCCTAACCCTAACCCTAACCCTAACCCTAACCCTAACCCTAACCCTAACCCTAACCCTAACCCTAACCCTAACCCTAACCCTAACCCTAACCCTAACCCTAACCCTAACCCTAACCCTAACCCTAACCCTAACCCTAACCCTAACCCTAACCCTAACCCTAACCCTAACCCTAACCCTAACCCTAACCCTAACCCTAACCCTAACCCTAACCCTAACCCTAACCCTAACCCTAACCCTAACCCTAACCCTAACCCTAACCCTAACCCTAACCCTAACCCTAACCCTAACCCTAACCCTAACCCTAACCCTAACCCTAACCCTAACCCTAACCCTAACCCTAACCCTAACCCTAACCCTAACCCTAACCCTAACCCTAACCCTAACCCTAACCCTAACCCTAACCCTAACCCTAACCCTAACCCTAACCCTAACCCTAACCCTAACCCTAACCCTAACCCTAACCCTAACCCTAACCCTAACCCTAACCCTAACCCTAACCCTAACCCTAACCCTAACCCTAACCCTAACCCTAACCCTAACCCTAACCCTAACCCTAACCCTAACCCTAACCCTAACCCTAACCCTAACCCTAACCCTAACCCTAACCCTAACCCTAACCCTAACCCTAACCCTAACCCTAACCCTAACCCTAACCCTAACCCTAACCCTAACCCTAACCCTAACCCTAACCCTAACCCTAACCCTAACCCTAACCCTAACCCTAACCCTAACCCTAACCCTAACCCTAACCCTAACCCTAACCCTAACCCTAACCCTAACCCTAACCCTAACCCTAACCCTAACCCTAACCCTAACCCTAACCCTAACCCTAACCCTAACCCTAACCCTAACCCTAACCCTAACCCTAACCCTAACCCTAACCCTAACCCTAACCCTAACCCTAACCCTAACCCTAACCCTAACCCTAACCCTAACCCTAACCCTAACCCTAACCCTAACCCTAACCCTAACCCTAACCCTAACCCTAACCCTAACCCTAACCCTAACCCTAACCCTAACCCTAACCCTAACCCTAACCCTAACCCTAACCCTAACCCTAACCCTAACCCTAACCCTAACCCTAACCCTAACCCTAACCCTAACCCTAACCCTAACCCTAACCCTAACCCTAACCCTAACCCTAACCCTAACCCTAACCCTAACCCTAACCCTAACCCTAACCCTAACCCTAACCCTAACCCTAACCCTAACCCTAACCCTAACCCTAACCCTAACCCTAACCCTAACCCTAACCCTAACCCTAACCCTAACCCTAACCCTAACCCTAACCCTAACCCTAACCCTAACCCTAACCCTAACCCTAACCCTAACCCTAACCCTAACCCTAACCCTAACCCTAACCCTAACCCTAACCCTAACCCTAACCCTAACCCTAACCCTAACCCTAACCCTAACCCTAACCCTAACCCTAACCCTAACCCTAACCCTAACCCTAACCCTAACCCTAACCCTAACCCTAACCCTAACCCTAACCCTAACCCTAACCCTAACCCTAACCCTAACCCTAACCCTAACCCTAACCCTAACCCTAACCCTAACCCTAACCCTAACCCTAACCCTAACCCTAACCCTAACCCTAACCCTAACCCTAACCCTAACCCTAACCCTAACCCTAACCCTAACCCTAACCCTAACCCTAACCCTAACCCTAACCCTAACCCTAACCCTAACCCTAACCCTAACCCTAACCCTAACCCTAACCCTAACCCTAACCCTAACCCTAACCCTAACCCTAACCCTAACCCTAACCCTAACCCTAACCCTAACCCTAACCCTAACCCTAACCCTAACCCTAACCCTAACCCTAACCCTAACCCTAACCCTAACCCTAACCCTAACCCTAACCCTAACCCTAACCCTAACCCTAACCCTAACCCTAACCCTAACCCTAACCCTAACCCTAACCCTAACCCTAACCCTAACCCTAACCCTAACCCTAACCCTAACCCTAACCCTAACCCTAACCCTAACCCTAACCCTAACCCTAACCCTAACCCTAACCCTAACCCTAACCCTAACCCTAACCCTAACCCTAACCCTAACCCTAACCCTAACCCTAACCCTAACCCTAACCCTAACCCTAACCCTAACCCTAACCCTAACCCTAACCCTAACCCTAACCCTAACCCTAACCCTAACCCTAACCCTAACCCTAACCCTAACCCTAACCCTAACCCTAACCCTAACCCTAACCCTAACCCTAACCCTAACCCTAACCCTAACCCTAACCCTAACCCTAACCCTAACCCTAACCCTAACCCTAACCCTAACCCTAACCCTAACCCTAACCCTAACCCTAACCCTAACCCTAACCCTAACCCTAACCCTAACCCTAACCCTAACCCTAACCCTAACCCTAACCCTAACCCTAACCCTAACCCTAACCCTAACCCTAACCCTAACCCTAACCCTAACCCTAACCCTAACCCTAACCCTAACCCTAACCCTAACCCTAACCCTAACCCTAACCCTAACCCTAACCCTAACCCTAACCCTAACCCTAACCCTAACCCTAACCCTAACCCTAACCCTAACCCTAACCCTAACCCTAACCCTAACCCTAACCCTAACCCTAACCCTAACCCTAACCCTAACCCTAACCCTAACCCTAACCCTAACCCTAACCCTAACCCTAACCCTAACCCTAACCCTAACCCTAACCCTAACCCTAACCCTAACCCTAACCCTAACCCTAACCCTAACCCTAACCCTAACCCTAACCCTAACCCTAACCCTAACCCTAACCCTAACCCTAACCCTAACCCTAACCCTAACCCTAACCCTAACCCTAACCCTAACCCTAACCCTAACCCTAACCCTAACCCTAACCCTAACCCTAACCCTAACCCTAACCCTAACCCTAACCCTAACCCTAACCCTAACCCTAACCCTAACCCTAACCCTAACCCTAACCCTAACCCTAACCCTAACCCTAACCCTAACCCTAACCCTAACCCTAACCCTAACCCTAACCCTAACCCTAACCCTAACCCTAACCCTAACCCTAACCCTAACCCTAACCCTAACCCTAACCCTAACCCTAACCCTAACCCTAACCCTAACCCTAACCCTAACCCTAACCCTAACCCTAACCCTAACCCTAACCCTAACCCTAACCCTAACCCTAACCCTAACCCTAACCCTAACCCTAACCCTAACCCTAACCCTAACCCTAACCCTAACCCTAACCCTAACCCTAACCCTAACCCTAACCCTAACCCTAACCCTAACCCTAACCCTAACCCTAACCCTAACCCTAACCCTAACCCTAACCCTAACCCTAACCCTAACCCTAACCCTAACCCTAACCCTAACCCTAACCCTAACCCTAACCCTAACCCTAACCCTAACCCTAACCCTAACCCTAACCCTAACCCTAACCCTAACCCTAACCCTAACCCTAACCCTAACCCTAACCCTAACCCTAACCCTAACCCTAACCCTAACCCTAACCCTAACCCTAACCCTAACCCTAACCCTAACCCTAACCCTAACCCTAACCCTAACCCTAACCCTAACCCTAACCCTAACCCTAACCCTAACCCTAACCCTAACCCTAACCCTAACCCTAACCCTAACCCTAACCCTAACCCTAACCCTAACCCTAACCCTAACCCTAACCCTAACCCTAACCCTAACCCTAACCCTAACCCTAACCCTAACCCTAACCCTAACCCTAACCCTAACCCTAACCCTAACCCTAACCCTAACCCTAACCCTAACCCTAACCCTAACCCTAACCCTAACCCTAACCCTAACCCTAACCCTAACCCTAACCCTAACCCTAACCCTAACCCTAACCCTAACCCTAACCCTAACCCTAACCCTAACCCTAACCCTAACCCTAACCCTAACCCTAACCCTAACCCTAACCCTAACCCTAACCCTAACCCTAACCCTAACCCTAACCCTAACCCTAACCCTAACCCTAACCCTAACCCTAACCCTAACCCTAACCCTAACCCTAACCCTAACCCTAACCCTAACCCTAACCCTAACCCTAACCCTAACCCTAACCCTAACCCTAACCCTAACCCTAACCCTAACCCTAACCCTAACCCTAACCCTAACCCTAACCCTAACCCTAACCCTAACCCTAACCCTAACCCTAACCCTAACCCTAACCCTAACCCTAACCCTAACCCTAACCCTAACCCTAACCCTAACCCTAACCCTAACCCTAACCCTAACCCTAACCCTAACCCTAACCCTAACCCTAACCCTAACCCTAACCCTAACCCTAACCCTAACCCTAACCCTAACCCTAACCCTAACCCTAACCCTAACCCTAACCCTAACCCTAACCCTAACCCTAACCCTAACCCTAACCCTAACCCTAACCCTAACCCTAACCCTAACCCTAACCCTAACCCTAACCCTAACCCTAACCCTAACCCTAACCCTAACCCTAACCCTAACCCTAACCCTAACCCTAACCCTAACCCTAACCCTAACCCTAACCCTAACCCTAACCCTAACCCTAACCCTAACCCTAACCCTAACCCTAACCCTAACCCTAACCCTAACCCTAACCCTAACCCTAACCCTAACCCTAACCCTAACCCTAACCCTAACCCTAACCCTAACCCTAACCCTAACCCTAACCCTAACCCTAACCCTAACCCTAACCCTAACCCTAACCCTAACCCTAACCCTAACCCTAACCCTAACCCTAACCCTAACCCTAACCCTAACCCTAACCCTAACCCTAACCCTAACCCTAACCCTAACCCTAACCCTAACCCTAACCCTAACCCTAACCCTAACCCTAACCCTAACCCTAACCCTAACCCTAACCCTAACCCTAACCCTAACCCTAACCCTAACCCTAACCCTAACCCTAACCCTAACCCTAACCCTAACCCTAACCCTAACCCTAACCCTAACCCTAACCCTAACCCTAACCCTAACCCTAACCCTAACCCTAACCCTAACCCTAACCCTAACCCTAACCCTAACCCTAACCCTAACCCTAACCCTAACCCTAACCCTAACCCTAACCCTAACCCTAACCCTAACCCTAACCCTAACCCTAACCCTAACCCTAACCCTAACCCTAACCCTAACCCTAACCCTAACCCTAACCCTAACCCTAACCCTAACCCTAACCCTAACCCTAACCCTAACCCTAACCCTAACCCTAACCCTAACCCTAACCCTAACCCTAACCCTAACCCTAACCCTAACCCTAACCCTAACCCTAACCCTAACCCTAACCCTAACCCTAACCCTAACCCTAACCCTAACCCTAACCCTAACCCTAACCCTAACCCTAACCCTAACCCTAACCCTAACCCTAACCCTAACCCTAACCCTAACCCTAACCCTAACCCTAACCCTAACCCTAACCCTAACCCTAACCCTAACCCTAACCCTAACCCTAACCCTAACCCTAACCCTAACCCTAACCCTAACCCTAACCCTAACCCTAACCCTAACCCTAACCCTAACCCTAACCCTAACCCTAACCCTAACCCTAACCCTAACCCTAACCCTAACCCTAACCCTAACCCTAACCCTAACCCTAACCCTAACCCTAACCCTAACCCTAACCCTAACCCTAACCCTAACCCTAACCCTAACCCTAACCCTAACCCTAACCCTAACCCTAACCCTAACCCTAACCCTAACCCTAACCCTAACCCTAACCCTAACCCTAACCCTAACCCTAACCCTAACCCTAACCCTAACCCTAACCCTAACCCTAACCCTAACCCTAACCCTAACCCTAACCCTAACCCTAACCCTAACCCTAACCCTAACCCTAACCCTAACCCTAACCCTAACCCTAACCCTAACCCTAACCCTAACCCTAACCCTAACCCTAACCCTAACCCTAACCCTAACCCTAACCCTAACCCTAACCCTAACCCTAACCCTAACCCTAACCCTAACCCTAACCCTAACCCTAACCCTAACCCTAACCCTAACCCTAACCCTAACCCTAACCCTAACCCTAACCCTAACCCTAACCCTAACCCTAACCCTAACCCTAACCCTAACCCTAACCCTAACCCTAACCCTAACCCTAACCCTAACCCTAACCCTAACCCTAACCCTAACCCTAACCCTAACCCTAACCCTAACCCTAACCCTAACCCTAACCCTAACCCTAACCCTAACCCTAACCCTAACCCTAACCCTAACCCTAACCCTAACCCTAACCCTAACCCTAACCCTAACCCTAACCCTAACCCTAACCCTAACCCTAACCCTAACCCTAACCCTAACCCTAACCCTAACCCTAACCCTAACCCTAACCCTAACCCTAACCCTAACCCTAACCCTAACCCTAACCCTAACCCTAACCCTAACCCTAACCCTAACCCTAACCCTAACCCTAACCCTAACCCTAACCCTAACCCTAACCCTAACCCTAACCCTAACCCTAACCCTAACCCTAACCCTAACCCTAACCCTAACCCTAACCCTAACCCTAACCCTAACCCTAACCCTAACCCTAACCCTAACCCTAACCCTAACCCTAACCCTAACCCTAACCCTAACCCTAACCCTAACCCTAACCCTAACCCTAACCCTAACCCTAACCCTAACCCTAACCCTAACCCTAACCCTAACCCTAACCCTAACCCTAACCCTAACCCTAACCCTAACCCTAACCCTAACCCTAACCCTAACCCTAACCCTAACCCTAACCCTAACCCTAACCCTAACCCTAACCCTAACCCTAACCCTAACCCTAACCCTAACCCTAACCCTAACCCTAACCCTAACCCTAACCCTAACCCTAACCCTAACCCTAACCCTAACCCTAACCCTAACCCTAACCCTAACCCTAACCCTAACCCTAACCCTAACCCTAACCCTAACCCTAACCCTAACCCTAACCCTAACCCTAACCCTAACCCTAACCCTAACCCTAACCCTAACCCTAACCCTAACCCTAACCCTAACCCTAACCCTAACCCTAACCCTAACCCTAACCCTAACCCTAACCCTAACCCTAACCCTAACCCTAACCCTAACCCTAACCCTAACCCTAACCCTAACCCTAACCCTAACCCTAACCCTAACCCTAACCCTAACCCTAACCCTAACCCTAACCCTAACCCTAACCCTAACCCTAACCCTAACCCTAACCCTAACCCTAACCCTAACCCTAACCCTAACCCTAACCCTAACCCTAACCCTAACCCTAACCCTAACCCTAACCCTAACCCTAACCCTAACCCTAACCCTAACCCTAACCCTAACCCTAACCCTAACCCTAACCCTAACCCTAACCCTAACCCTAACCCTAACCCTAACCCTAACCCTAACCCTAACCCTAACCCTAACCCTAACCCTAACCCTAACCCTAACCCTAACCCTAACCCTAACCCTAACCCTAACCCTAACCCTAACCCTAACCCTAACCCTAACCCTAACCCTAACCCTAACCCTAACCCTAACCCTAACCCTAACCCTAACCCTAACCCTAACCCTAACCCTAACCCTAACCCTAACCCTAACCCTAACCCTAACCCTAACCCTAACCCTAACCCTAACCCTAACCCTAACCCTAACCCTAACCCTAACCCTAACCCTAACCCTAACCCTAACCCTAACCCTAACCCTAACCCTAACCCTAACCCTAACCCTAACCCTAACCCTAACCCTAACCCTAACCCTAACCCTAACCCTAACCCTAACCCTAACCCTAACCCTAACCCTAACCCTAACCCTAACCCTAACCCTAACCCTAACCCTAACCCTAACCCTAACCCTAACCCTAACCCTAACCCTAACCCTAACCCTAACCCTAACCCTAACCCTAACCCTAACCCTAACCCTAACCCTAACCCTAACCCTAACCCTAACCCTAACCCTAACCCTAACCCTAACCCTAACCCTAACCCTAACCCTAACCCTAACCCTAACCCTAACCCTAACCCTAACCCTAACCCTAACCCTAACCCTAACCCTAACCCTAACCCTAACCCTAACCCTAACCCTAACCCTAACCCTAACCCTAACCCTAACCCTAACCCTAACCCTAACCCTAACCCTAACCCTAACCCTAACCCTAACCCTAACCCTAACCCTAACCCTAACCCTAACCCTAACCCTAACCCTAACCCTAACCCTAACCCTAACCCTAACCCTAACCCTAACCCTAACCCTAACCCTAACCCTAACCCTAACCCTAACCCTAACCCTAACCCTAACCCTAACCCTAACCCTAACCCTAACCCTAACCCTAACCCTAACCCTAACCCTAACCCTAACCCTAACCCTAACCCTAACCCTAACCCTAACCCTAACCCTAACCCTAACCCTAACCCTAACCCTAACCCTAACCCTAACCCTAACCCTAACCCTAACCCTAACCCTAACCCTAACCCTAACCCTAACCCTAACCCTAACCCTAACCCTAACCCTAACCCTAACCCTAACCCTAACCCTAACCCTAACCCTAACCCTAACCCTAACCCTAACCCTAACCCTAACCCTAACCCTAACCCTAACCCTAACCCTAACCCTAACCCTAACCCTAACCCTAACCCTAACCCTAACCCTAACCCTAACCCTAACCCTAACCCTAACCCTAACCCTAACCCTAACCCTAACCCTAACCCTAACCCTAACCCTAACCCTAACCCTAACCCTAACCCTAACCCTAACCCTAACCCTAACCCTAACCCTAACCCTAACCCTAACCCTAACCCTAACCCTAACCCTAACCCTAACCCTAACCCTAACCCTAACCCTAACCCTAACCCTAACCCTAACCCTAACCCTAACCCTAACCCTAACCCTAACCCTAACCCTAACCCTAACCCTAACCCTAACCCTAACCCTAACCCTAACCCTAACCCTAACCCTAACCCTAACCCTAACCCTAACCCTAACCCTAACCCTAACCCTAACCCTAACCCTAACCCTAACCCTAACCCTAACCCTAACCCTAACCCTAACCCTAACCCTAACCCTAACCCTAACCCTAACCCTAACCCTAACCCTAACCCTAACCCTAACCCTAACCCTAACCCTAACCCTAACCCTAACCCTAACCCTAACCCTAACCCTAACCCTAACCCTAACCCTAACCCTAACCCTAACCCTAACCCTAACCCTAACCCTAACCCTAACCCTAACCCTAACCCTAACCCTAACCCTAACCCTAACCCTAACCCTAACCCTAACCCTAACCCTAACCCTAACCCTAACCCTAACCCTAACCCTAACCCTAACCCTAACCCTAACCCTAACCCTAACCCTAACCCTAACCCTAACCCTAACCCTAACCCTAACCCTAACCCTAACCCTAACCCTAACCCTAACCCTAACCCTAACCCTAACCCTAACCCTAACCCTAACCCTAACCCTAACCCTAACCCTAACCCTAACCCTAACCCTAACCCTAACCCTAACCCTAACCCTAACCCTAACCCTAACCCTAACCCTAACCCTAACCCTAACCCTAACCCTAACCCTAACCCTAACCCTAACCCTAACCCTAACCCTAACCCTAACCCTAACCCTAACCCTAACCCTAACCCTAACCCTAACCCTAACCCTAACCCTAACCCTAACCCTAACCCTAACCCTAACCCTAACCCTAACCCTAACCCTAACCCTAACCCTAACCCTAACCCTAACCCTAACCCTAACCCTAACCCTAACCCTAACCCTAACCCTAACCCTAACCCTAACCCTAACCCTAACCCTAACCCTAACCCTAACCCTAACCCTAACCCTAACCCTAACCCTAACCCTAACCCTAACCCTAACCCTAACCCTAACCCTAACCCTAACCCTAACCCTAACCCTAACCCTAACCCTAACCCTAACCCTAACCCTAACCCTAACCCTAACCCTAACCCTAACCCTAACCCTAACCCTAACCCTAACCCTAACCCTAACCCTAACCCTAACCCTAACCCTAACCCTAACCCTAACCCTAACCCTAACCCTAACCCTAACCCTAACCCTAACCCTAACCCTAACCCTAACCCTAACCCTAACCCTAACCCTAACCCTAACCCTAACCCTAACCCTAACCCTAACCCTAACCCTAACCCTAACCCTAACCCTAACCCTAACCCTAACCCTAACCCTAACCCTAACCCTAACCCTAACCCTAACCCTAACCCTAACCCTAACCCTAACCCTAACCCTAACCCTAACCCTAACCCTAACCCTAACCCTAACCCTAACCCTAACCCTAACCCTAACCCTAACCCTAACCCTAACCCTAACCCTAACCCTAACCCTAACCCTAACCCTAACCCTAACCCTAACCCTAACCCTAACCCTAACCCTAACCCTAACCCTAACCCTAACCCTAACCCTAACCCTAACCCTAACCCTAACCCTAACCCTAACCCTAACCCTAACCCTAACCCTAACCCTAACCCTAACCCTAACCCTAACCCTAACCCTAACCCTAACCCTAACCCTAACCCTAACCCTAACCCTAACCCTAACCCTAACCCTAACCCTAACCCTAACCCTAACCCTAACCCTAACCCTAACCCTAACCCTAACCCTAACCCTAACCCTAACCCTAACCCTAACCCTAACCCTAACCCTAACCCTAACCCTAACCCTAACCCTAACCCTAACCCTAACCCTAACCCTAACCCTAACCCTAACCCTAACCCTAACCCTAACCCTAACCCTAACCCTAACCCTAACCCTAACCCTAACCCTAACCCTAACCCTAACCCTAACCCTAACCCTAACCCTAACCCTAACCCTAACCCTAACCCTAACCCTAACCCTAACCCTAACCCTAACCCTAACCCTAACCCTAACCCTAACCCTAACCCTAACCCTAACCCTAACCCTAACCCTAACCCTAACCCTAACCCTAACCCTAACCCTAACCCTAACCCTAACCCTAACCCTAACCCTAACCCTAACCCTAACCCTAACCCTAACCCTAACCCTAACCCTAACCCTAACCCTAACCCTAACCCTAACCCTAACCCTAACCCTAACCCTAACCCTAACCCTAACCCTAACCCTAACCCTAACCCTAACCCTAACCCTAACCCTAACCCTAACCCTAACCCTAACCCTAACCCTAACCCTAACCCTAACCCTAACCCTAACCCTAACCCTAACCCTAACCCTAACCCTAACCCTAACCCTAACCCTAACCCTAACCCTAACCCTAACCCTAACCCTAACCCTAACCCTAACCCTAACCCTAACCCTAACCCTAACCCTAACCCTAACCCTAACCCTAACCCTAACCCTAACCCTAACCCTAACCCTAACCCTAACCCTAACCCTAACCCTAACCCTAACCCTAACCCTAACCCTAACCCTAACCCTAACCCTAACCCTAACCCTAACCCTAACCCTAACCCTAACCCTAACCCTAACCCTAACCCTAACCCTAACCCTAACCCTAACCCTAACCCTAACCCTAACCCTAACCCTAACCCTAACCCTAACCCTAACCCTAACCCTAACCCTAACCCTAACCCTAACCCTAACCCTAACCCTAACCCTAACCCTAACCCTAACCCTAACCCTAACCCTAACCCTAACCCTAACCCTAACCCTAACCCTAACCCTAACCCTAACCCTAACCCTAACCCTAACCCTAACCCTAACCCTAACCCTAACCCTAACCCTAACCCTAACCCTAACCCTAACCCTAACCCTAACCCTAACCCTAACCCTAACCCTAACCCTAACCCTAACCCTAACCCTAACCCTAACCCTAACCCTAACCCTAACCCTAACCCTAACCCTAACCCTAACCCTAACCCTAACCCTAACCCTAACCCTAACCCTAACCCTAACCCTAACCCTAACCCTAACCCTAACCCTAACCCTAACCCTAACCCTAACCCTAACCCTAACCCTAACCCTAACCCTAACCCTAACCCTAACCCTAACCCTAACCCTAACCCTAACCCTAACCCTAACCCTAACCCTAACCCTAACCCTAACCCTAACCCTAACCCTAACCCTAACCCTAACCCTAACCCTAACCCTAACCCTAACCCTAACCCTAACCCTAACCCTAACCCTAACCCTAACCCTAACCCTAACCCTAACCCTAACCCTAACCCTAACCCTAACCCTAACCCTAACCCTAACCCTAACCCTAACCCTAACCCTAACCCTAACCCTAACCCTAACCCTAACCCTAACCCTAACCCTAACCCTAACCCTAACCCTAACCCTAACCCTAACCCTAACCCTAACCCTAACCCTAACCCTAACCCTAACCCTAACCCTAACCCTAACCCTAACCCTAACCCTAACCCTAACCCTAACCCTAACCCTAACCCTAACCCTAACCCTAACCCTAACCCTAACCCTAACCCTAACCCTAACCCTAACCCTAACCCTAACCCTAACCCTAACCCTAACCCTAACCCTAACCCTAACCCTAACCCTAACCCTAACCCTAACCCTAACCCTAACCCTAACCCTAACCCTAACCCTAACCCTAACCCTAACCCTAACCCTAACCCTAACCCTAACCCTAACCCTAACCCTAACCCTAACCCTAACCCTAACCCTAACCCTAACCCTAACCCTAACCCTAACCCTAACCCTAACCCTAACCCTAACCCTAACCCTAACCCTAACCCTAACCCTAACCCTAACCCTAACCCTAACCCTAACCCTAACCCTAACCCTAACCCTAACCCTAACCCTAACCCTAACCCTAACCCTAACCCTAACCCTAACCCTAACCCTAACCCTAACCCTAACCCTAACCCTAACCCTAACCCTAACCCTAACCCTAACCCTAACCCTAACCCTAACCCTAACCCTAACCCTAACCCTAACCCTAACCCTAACCCTAACCCTAACCCTAACCCTAACCCTAACCCTAACCCTAACCCTAACCCTAACCCTAACCCTAACCCTAACCCTAACCCTAACCCTAACCCTAACCCTAACCCTAACCCTAACCCTAACCCTAACCCTAACCCTAACCCTAACCCTAACCCTAACCCTAACCCTAACCCTAACCCTAACCCTAACCCTAACCCTAACCCTAACCCTAACCCTAACCCTAACCCTAACCCTAACCCTAACCCTAACCCTAACCCTAACCCTAACCCTAACCCTAACCCTAACCCTAACCCTAACCCTAACCCTAACCCTAACCCTAACCCTAACCCTAACCCTAACCCTAACCCTAACCCTAACCCTAACCCTAACCCTAACCCTAACCCTAACCCTAACCCTAACCCTAACCCTAACCCTAACCCTAACCCTAACCCTAACCCTAACCCTAACCCTAACCCTAACCCTAACCCTAACCCTAACCCTAACCCTAACCCTAACCCTAACCCTAACCCTAACCCTAACCCTAACCCTAACCCTAACCCTAACCCTAACCCTAACCCTAACCCTAACCCTAACCCTAACCCTAACCCTAACCCTAACCCTAACCCTAACCCTAACCCTAACCCTAACCCTAACCCTAACCCTAACCCTAACCCTAACCCTAACCCTAACCCTAACCCTAACCCTAACCCTAACCCTAACCCTAACCCTAACCCTAACCCTAACCCTAACCCTAACCCTAACCCTAACCCTAACCCTAACCCTAACCCTAACCCTAACCCTAACCCTAACCCTAACCCTAACCCTAACCCTAACCCTAACCCTAACCCTAACCCTAACCCTAACCCTAACCCTAACCCTAACCCTAACCCTAACCCTAACCCTAACCCTAACCCTAACCCTAACCCTAACCCTAACCCTAACCCTAACCCTAACCCTAACCCTAACCCTAACCCTAACCCTAACCCTAACCCTAACCCTAACCCTAACCCTAACCCTAACCCTAACCCTAACCCTAACCCTAACCCTAACCCTAACCCTAACCCTAACCCTAACCCTAACCCTAACCCTAACCCTAACCCTAACCCTAACCCTAACCCTAACCCTAACCCTAACCCTAACCCTAACCCTAACCCTAACCCTAACCCTAACCCTAACCCTAACCCTAACCCTAACCCTAACCCTAACCCTAACCCTAACCCTAACCCTAACCCTAACCCTAACCCTAACCCTAACCCTAACCCTAACCCTAACCCTAACCCTAACCCTAACCCTAACCCTAACCCTAACCCTAACCCTAACCCTAACCCTAACCCTAACCCTAACCCTAACCCTAACCCTAACCCTAACCCTAACCCTAACCCTAACCCTAACCCTAACCCTAACCCTAACCCTAACCCTAACCCTAACCCTAACCCTAACCCTAACCCTAACCCTAACCCTAACCCTAACCCTAACCCTAACCCTAACCCTAACCCTAACCCTAACCCTAACCCTAACCCTAACCCTAACCCTAACCCTAACCCTAACCCTAACCCTAACCCTAACCCTAACCCTAACCCTAACCCTAACCCTAACCCTAACCCTAACCCTAACCCTAACCCTAACCCTAACCCTAACCCTAACCCTAACCCTAACCCTAACCCTAACCCTAACCCTAACCCTAACCCTAACCCTAACCCTAACCCTAACCCTAACCCTAACCCTAACCCTAACCCTAACCCTAACCCTAACCCTAACCCTAACCCTAACCCTAACCCTAACCCTAACCCTAACCCTAACCCTAACCCTAACCCTAACCCTAACCCTAACCCTAACCCTAACCCTAACCCTAACCCTAACCCTAACCCTAACCCTAACCCTAACCCTAACCCTAACCCTAACCCTAACCCTAACCCTAACCCTAACCCTAACCCTAACCCTAACCCTAACCCTAACCCTAACCCTAACCCTAACCCTAACCCTAACCCTAACCCTAACCCTAACCCTAACCCTAACCCTAACCCTAACCCTAACCCTAACCCTAACCCTAACCCTAACCCTAACCCTAACCCTAACCCTAACCCTAACCCTAACCCTAACCCTAACCCTAACCCTAACCCTAACCCTAACCCTAACCCTAACCCTAACCCTAACCCTAACCCTAACCCTAACCCTAACCCTAACCCTAACCCTAACCCTAACCCTAACCCTAACCCTAACCCTAACCCTAACCCTAACCCTAACCCTAACCCTAACCCTAACCCTAACCCTAACCCTAACCCTAACCCTAACCCTAACCCTAACCCTAACCCTAACCCTAACCCTAACCCTAACCCTAACCCTAACCCTAACCCTAACCCTAACCCTAACCCTAACCCTAACCCTAACCCTAACCCTAACCCTAACCCTAACCCTAACCCTAACCCTAACCCTAACCCTAACCCTAACCCTAACCCTAACCCTAACCCTAACCCTAACCCTAACCCTAACCCTAACCCTAACCCTAACCCTAACCCTAACCCTAACCCTAACCCTAACCCTAACCCTAACCCTAACCCTAACCCTAACCCTAACCCTAACCCTAACCCTAACCCTAACCCTAACCCTAACCCTAACCCTAACCCTAACCCTAACCCTAACCCTAACCCTAACCCTAACCCTAACCCTAACCCTAACCCTAACCCTAACCCTAACCCTAACCCTAACCCTAACCCTAACCCTAACCCTAACCCTAACCCTAACCCTAACCCTAACCCTAACCCTAACCCTAACCCTAACCCTAACCCTAACCCTAACCCTAACCCTAACCCTAACCCTAACCCTAACCCTAACCCTAACCCTAACCCTAACCCTAACCCTAACCCTAACCCTAACCCTAACCCTAACCCTAACCCTAACCCTAACCCTAACCCTAACCCTAACCCTAACCCTAACCCTAACCCTAACCCTAACCCTAACCCTAACCCTAACCCTAACCCTAACCCTAACCCTAACCCTAACCCTAACCCTAACCCTAACCCTAACCCTAACCCTAACCCTAACCCTAACCCTAACCCTAACCCTAACCCTAACCCTAACCCTAACCCTAACCCTAACCCTAACCCTAACCCTAACCCTAACCCTAACCCTAACCCTAACCCTAACCCTAACCCTAACCCTAACCCTAACCCTAACCCTAACCCTAACCCTAACCCTAACCCTAACCCTAACCCTAACCCTAACCCTAACCCTAACCCTAACCCTAACCCTAACCCTAACCCTAACCCTAACCCTAACCCTAACCCTAACCCTAACCCTAACCCTAACCCTAACCCTAACCCTAACCCTAACCCTAACCCTAACCCTAACCCTAACCCTAACCCTAACCCTAACCCTAACCCTAACCCTAACCCTAACCCTAACCCTAACCCTAACCCTAACCCTAACCCTAACCCTAACCCTAACCCTAACCCTAACCCTAACCCTAACCCTAACCCTAACCCTAACCCTAACCCTAACCCTAACCCTAACCCTAACCCTAACCCTAACCCTAACCCTAACCCTAACCCTAACCCTAACCCTAACCCTAACCCTAACCCTAACCCTAACCCTAACCCTAACCCTAACCCTAACCCTAACCCTAACCCTAACCCTAACCCTAACCCTAACCCTAACCCTAACCCTAACCCTAACCCTAACCCTAACCCTAACCCTAACCCTAACCCTAACCCTAACCCTAACCCTAACCCTAACCCTAACCCTAACCCTAACCCTAACCCTAACCCTAACCCTAACCCTAACCCTAACCCTAACCCTAACCCTAACCCTAACCCTAACCCTAACCCTAACCCTAACCCTAACCCTAACCCTAACCCTAACCCTAACCCTAACCCTAACCCTAACCCTAACCCTAACCCTAACCCTAACCCTAACCCTAACCCTAACCCTAACCCTAACCCTAACCCTCCCTAACCCTAACCCTAACCCTAACCCTAACCCTAACCCTAACCCTAACCCTAACCCTAACCCTAACCCTAACCCTAACCCTAACCCTAACCCTAACCCTAACCCTAACCCTAACCCTAACCCTAACCCTAACCCTAACCCTAACCCTAACCCTAACCCTAACCCTAACCCTAACCCTAACCCTAACCCTAACCCTAACCCTAACCCTAACCCTAACCCTAACCCTAACCCTAACCCTAACCCTAACCCTAACCCTAACCCTAACCCTAACCCTAACCCTAACCCTAACCCTAACCCTAACCCTAACCCTAACCCTAACCCTAACCCTAACCCTAACCCTAACCCTAACCCTAACCCTAACCCTAACCCTAACCCTAACCCTAACCCTAACCCTAACCCTAACCCTAACCCTAACCCTAACCCTAACCCTAACCCTAACCCTAACCCTAACCCTAACCCTAACCCTAACCCTAACCCTAACCCTAACCCTAACCCTAACCCTAACCCTAACCCTAACCCTAACCCTAACCCTAACCCTAACCCTAACCCTAACCCTAACCCTAACCCTAACCCTAACCCTAACCCTAACCCTAACCCTAACCCTAACCCTAACCCTAACCCTAACCCTAACCCTAACCCTAACCCTAACCCTAACCCTAACCCTAACCCTAACCCTAACCCTAACCCTAACCCTAACCCTAACCCTAACCCTAACCCTAACCCTAACCCTAACCCTAACCCTAACCCTAACCCTAACCCTAACCCTAACCCTAACCCTAACCCTAACCCTAACCCTAACCCTAACCCTAACCCTAACCCTAACCCTAACCCTAACCCTAACCCTAACCCTAACCCTAACCCTAACCCTAACCCTAACCCTAACCCTAACCCTAACCCTAACCCTAACCCTAACCCTAACCCTAACCCTAACCCTAACCCTAACCCTAACCCTAACCCTAACCCTAACCCTAACCCTAACCCTAACCCTAACCCTAACCCTAACCCTAACCCTAACCCTAACCCTAACCCTAACCCTAACCCTAACCCTAACCCTAACCCTAACCCTAACCCTAACCCTAACCCTAACCCTAACCCTAACCCTAACCCTAACCCTAACCCTAACCCTAACCCTAACCCTAACCCTAACCCTAACCCTAACCCTAACCCTAACCCTAACCCTAACCCTAACCCTAACCCTAACCCTAACCCTAACCCTAACCCTAACCCTAACCCTAACCCTAACCCTAACCCTAACCCTAACCCTAACCCTAACCCTAACCCTAACCCTAACCCTAACCCTAACCCTAACCCTAACCCTAACCCTAACCCTAACCCTAACCCTAACCCTAACCCTAACCCTAACCCTAACCCTAACCCTAACCCTAACCCTAACCCTAACCCTAACCCTAACCCTAACCCTAACCCTAACCCTAACCCTAACCCTAACCCTAACCCTAACCCTAACCCTAACCCTAACCCTAACCCTAACCCTAACCCTAACCCTAACCCTAACCCTAACCCTAACCCTAACCCTAACCCTAACCCTAACCCTAACCCTAACCCTAACCCTAACCCTAACCCTAACCCTAACCCTAACCCTAACCCTAACCCTAACCCTAACCCTAACCCTAACCCTAACCCTAACCCTAACCCTAACCCTAACCCTAACCCTAACCCTAACCCTAACCCTAACCCTAACCCTAACCCTAACCCTAACCCTAACCCTAACCCTAACCCTAACCCTAACCCTAACCCTAACCCTAACCCTAACCCTAACCCTAACCCTAACCCTAACCCTAACCCTAACCCTAACCCTAACCCTAACCCTAACCCTAACCCTAACCCTAACCCTAACCCTAACCCTAACCCTAACCCTAACCCTAACCCTAACCCTAACCCTAACCCTAACCCTAACCCTAACCCTAACCCTAACCCTAACCCTAACCCTAACCCTAACCCTAACCCTAACCCTAACCCTAACCCTAACCCTAACCCTAACCCTAACCCTAACCCTAACCCTAACCCTAACCCTAACCCTAACCCTAACCCTAACCCTAACCCTAACCCTAACCCTAACCCTAACCCTAACCCTAACCCTAACCCTAACCCTAACCCTAACCCTAACCCTAACCCTAACCCTAACCCTAACCCTAACCCTAACCCTAACCCTAACCCTAACCCTAACCCTAACCCTAACCCTAACCCTAACCCTAACCCTAACCCTAACCCTAACCCTAACCCTAACCCTAACCCTAACCCTAACCCTAACCCTAACCCTAACCCTAACCCTAACCCTAACCCTAACCCTAACCCTAACCCTAACCCTAACCCTAACCCTAACCCTAACCCTAACCCTAACCCTAACCCTAACCCTAACCCTAACCCTAACCCTAACCCTAACCCTAACCCTAACCCTAACCCTAACCCTAACCCTAACCCTAACCCTAACCCTAACCCTAACCCTAACCCTAACCCTAACCCTAACCCTAACCCTAACCCTAACCCTAACCCTAACCCTAACCCTAACCCTAACCCTAACCCTAACCCTAACCCTAACCCTAACCCTAACCCTAACCCTAACCCCCTAACCCTAACCCTAACCCTAACCCTAACCCTAACCCTAACCCTAACCCTAACCCTAACCCTAACCCTAACCCTAACCCTAACCCTAACCCTAACCCTAACCCTAACCCTAACCCTAACCCTAACCCTAACCCTAACCCTAACCCTAACCCTAACCCTAACCCTAACCCTAACCCTAACCCTAACCCTAACCCTAACCCTAACCCTAACCCTAACCCTAACCCTAACCCTAACCCTAACCCTAACCCTAACCCTAACCCTAACCCTAACCCTAACCCTAACCCTAACCCTAACCCTAACCCTAACCCTAACCCTAACCCTAACCCTAACCCTAACCCTAACCCTAACCCTAACCCTAACCCTAACCCTAACCCTAACCCTAACCCTAACCCTAACCCTAACCCTAACCCTAACCCTAACCCTAACCCTAACCCTAACCCTAACCCTAACCCTAACCCTAACCTACCCTAACCCTAACCCTACCCTAACCCTAAACCTAACCCTACCCTAACCCTAACCCTAACCCTAACCCTAACCCTACCCTAACCCTAACCCTAACCCTAACCCTAACCCTAACCCTAACCCTAACCCTACCCTAACCCTAACCCTAACCCTACCCTAACCCTAACCCTAACCCTAACCCTAACCCTAACCCTAACCCTAACCCTAACCCTAACCCTTACCCTAACCCTTACCCTAACCCTAACCCTAACCCTAACCCTAACCCTAACCCTAACCCTAACCCTACCCTAACCCTACCCTAACCCTACCCTTACCCTAACCCTACCCTAACCCTAACCCTAACCCTAACCCTACCCTAACCCTAACCCTAACCCTAACCCTAACCCTAACACCCTAACCCTAACACCCTAACCCTAATCCTAACCTAACCCTAACCCTAAACCTACCCTAACCCTAACCATAACCATAACCCTACCCTATCCTAACCCTAACCCTAACCCTACCCTAACCCTAACCCTAACCCTAACCCTAAACCTAATTGATGTGCCTAACCCTAACCCTAACCCTACCCTAACCCTAACCCTACCCCAACCCTACCCTACCCTTAACCCTAACCCTACCCTACCCCTACCCTAACCCTAACCCTACCCGAACCCTACCCTAACCCTAACCCGACCCTAACCCCAACCCTACCCCTACCGCTACCCCTAACCCTAACCCTACCCTAACCCTACCCTAACCCTACCCTAACCCTACCCTAACCCTAACCCTACCCTAACCCTAACCCTAACCCTACCCTAACCCTAACCCTACCCTAACCCCAAACCAAACCCCAACCCTACCCCTACCCCTACCCCTAACCCTACCCCTACCCTAACCCTTACCCTAACCCTACCCTAACCCTAACCTAACCCTACCCTAACCCTAACCAAACCCTAACCCAAACCCTAACCTAACCCTAACCCTAACCCTACCCTAACCCTAACCTAACCCTAACGCTAACCCTACCCCAATCCTAACCCTAACCCTAACCCTAACCCTAACCCTACCCTAACCCTAACCCTAACCCTACCCCAACCCTAACCCTAACCCTAACCCTAACCCTAACCCTAACCCTAACCCTAGCCTAACCCTAACCCTACCCTACCCTAACCCTAACCCTACCCTAACCCTAACCCTACCCTAACCCTAACCCTAACCCTACCCTAACCCCAAACCCAACCCCAACCCTACCCCTACCCCTACCCCTAACCCTAACCCTACCCTATCCCTACCCTAACCCTAACCCTACCCTAACCCTAACCCTAACCCTAACCCTAACCCTAACCCTAACCCTAACCCTAACCCTAACCCTAACCCTAACCCTAACCCTAACCCTAACCCTAACCCTAACCCTAACCCTAACCCTAACCCTAACCCTAACCCTAACCCTAACCCTAACCCTAACCCTAACCCTAACCCTAACCCTAACCCTAACCCTAACCCTAACCCTAACCCTAACCCTAACCCTAACCCTAACCCTAACCCTACCCTAACCCTAACCCTAACCCTAACCCTAACCCTAACCCTAACCCTAACCCTAACCCTAACCCTAACCCTAACCCTAACCCTAACCCTAACCCTAACCCTACCCTAACCCTAACCCTAACCCTAACCCTAACCCTAACCCTAACCCTAACCCTAACCCTAACCCTAACCCTAACCCTAACCCTAACCCTAACCCTAACCCTAACCCTAACCCTACCCTAACCCTAACCCTAACCCTAACCCTAACCCTAACCCTAACCCTAACCCTAACCCTAACCCTAACCCTAACCCTAACCCTAACCCTAACCCTAACCCTAACCCTACCCTAACCCTACCCTAACCCTAACCCTACCCTAACCCTAACCCTAACCCTACCCTAACCCTAACCCTACCCTAACCCCAAACCAAACCCCAACCCTACCCCTACCCCTACCCCTAACCCTACCCCTACCCTAACCCTTACCCTAACCCTACCCTAACCCTAACCTAACCCTACCCTAACCCTAACCAAACCCTAACCCAAACCCTAACCTAACCCTAACCCTAACCCTACCCTAACCCTAACCTAACCCTAACGCTAACCCTACCCCAATCCTAACCCTAACCCTAACCCTAACCCTAACCCTACCCTAACCCTAACCCTAACCCTACCCCAACCCTAACCCTAACCCTAACCCTAACCCTAACCCTAACCCTAACCCTAGCCTAACCCTAACCCTACCCTACCCTAACCCTAACCCTACCCTAACCCTAACCCTACCCTAACCCTAACCCTAACCCTACCCTAACCCCAAACCCAACCCCAACCCTACCCCTACCCCTACCCCTAACCCTAACCCTACCCTATCCCTACCCTAACCCTAACCCTACCCTAACCCTAACCCTAACCCTAACCCTAACCCTAACCCTAACCCTAACCCTAACCCTAACCCTAACCCTAACCCTAACCCTAACCCTAACCCTAACCCTAACCCTAACCCTAACCCTAACCCTAACCCTAACCCTAACCCTAACCCTAACCCTAACCCTAACCCTAACCCTAACCCTAACCCTAACCCTAACCCTAACCCTAACC
Organism: Phasianus colchicus; assembly: GCF_987193195.1. Lineage (NCBI taxonomy): Eukaryota > Metazoa > Chordata > Aves > Galliformes > Phasianidae > Phasianus > Phasianus colchicus. The sequence goes on from NC_143458.1 coordinate 111,710, forward strand.
CTAACCCTAACCCTAACCCTAACCCTACCCTAACCCTAACCCTAACCCTAACCCTAACCCTAACCCTAACCCTAACCCTAACCCTAACCCTAACCCTAACCCTAACCCTAACCCTAACCCTAACCCTACCCTAACCCTAACCCTAACCCTAACCCTAACCCTAACCCTAACCCTAACCCTAACCCTAACCCTAACCCTAACCCTAACCCTAACCCTAACCCTAACCCTAACCCTAACCCTACCCTAACCCTAACCCTAACCCTAACCCTAACCCTAACCCTAACCCTAACCCTAACCCTAACCCTAACCCTAACCCTAACCCTAACCCTAACCCTAACCCTAACCCTAACCCTAACCCTAACCCTAACCCTAACCCTAACCCTACCCTAACCCTAACCCTAACCCTAACCCTAACCCTACCCTAACCCTAACCCTAACCCTAACCCTAACCCTAACCCTAACCCTACCCTAACCCTAACCCTACCCTAACCCTAACCCTAACCCTAACCCTAACCCTAACCCTAACCCTAACCCTAACCCTAACCCTAACCCTAACCCTAACCCTAACCCTAACCCTAACCCTAACCCTAACCCTAACCCTAACCCTAACCCTAACCCTAACCCTAACCCTAACCCTAACCCTAACCCTAACCCTAACCCTAACCCTAACCCTAACCCTAACCCTAACCCTAACCCTAACCCTAACCCTAACCCTAACCCTAACCCTAACCCTACCCTAACCCTAACCCTAACCCTAACCCTAACCCTAACCCTAACCCTAACCCTAACCC